>NC_139975.1:10000-60000 GCF_963993115.1 Abramis brama
TGCATCTGCAGTTGATACACTGTTGGGTTGCAGGGCTGAAATCTATCCTGGACAAGTCCCACCTACCGAAGTACCAACCAAGTCCAACCCATCCAAGATCCACATAAGTCCCACCCAAGTCAAACACAAGTCCCACACACCCGAGTCCAACTGTTGAACACTTAAAAAGAAAGTTCTCCATTCATTTTCATGAACTTTCATGAATGTGAAGTAGCCAGTGAACCCGATAGCCATTCCATCAAGGGGGAGAAAAAAAAAATTCAAACAGGTTAAATGAAATCGCAGCATCAGACACAAATACAAATGGGCACAAGAGCATAGAGAAAAATCACAAAGCAGTAAAAGGGCATAGTAAGACAGCCACTAATGCTAACACACAAAAGGCAGTCAGATAATAAAAACAAGTGCATACATATACAAAATACACAAACAGTTCAGACAAAACATTTTATGCAGTACATTTCAATACAAAATACAATCTTTTTGGAAAAATAGCAATGGGCATAAAATAGTCAATGGGACAGGGCCACAAAATAGCATAATGGCTAATAAGGCAAGGAGCATAAATTAAAGATGTATGGAAGACATTAAATCATAAACAAAAAAAAACAAAAAATAGTGCAAAAAAAAATGCAAAAGACAAGAGCAGTCATAAATACACATGTAAAGACAAGAGATAGGAATATAATAAATACAAAGATGGGAAAATGCACAAATACAAAAGGCCCATTGAGACAACAGACATAGACTAACAAATATTAAATTGGATACATGGTGAAGTGAAGGCATAAATACAAAAGCAGCAATTTCAAGAGCATGGTGTTGTACAAAGCAAATTACTTATACAGCTTTATAAAGTATAAATAAAAAAAGCATTAGGGTTAGGTAACATTTGTAACATTTTTTAAGAAGTTGCAAGCACGGTTAATGCATTGTATTTTCTTTTTCTTTTTTTTACAATTAGTGTATTTTGGCCAGCTTTTGTTTCAAACATATTTGTCAATACTTTATTCTATACATGCATAAGGAAATACAACAGGCAATGTAATAATACTAATAAGTCAATACAAAAAGTAGGACAGTGAAACGATAAATCGTGATTAATCGCATCCAAAATAAAAGAAATCTTACATATTTCTTACATATTTACATGCATATGTGTATAAACATATATACATATACACATATACATATACATATACATATACATATACATATACATATACATGTCAGTAAATCCAGTTTAACAGAGCACAGCTACTGCTGGAAGTTAGCTTTTGGACTCTGAAACAACCAGAAAGTTGAAAAACAGTGTGAGGTGCATTAGGACAGGTTTAATAGAACATCAAGTGCAGAGAATGACCAAAGGAGGCATAATAACGAACACACCTTTCTCCTTTTGATAAGATTCCAAGGACTTAAACTGGTTGACAATGTTCAAATGTGCCACTTTAACTTGCTGTACATAGCATAACTTGCATCAAAACATTTACTAACTTTGTTTTCACCAGTTTCAGTTCGTACAATTTCCGGAACAACATTAGCCAGGATGCCTAATAGAGGACAAAATGGCTCTTTAGTTTGATTATTACAATTTAGCCCATTCTGATTCAATACTGTACAAAAATAACTATGTATTTAAATTAAAACATTTAAACCATTAAACAGAAATTAAATTTGTGACAGTCAATAAAGGATGTGCTCGTAAATGCCTTCAGGGCAAACTATTAAATAGTTCAATATTAAGGACAAATAAGTTCTTAATTTAAATGTTCAAAAACTTAAGTTAATCCAAATCCAAAGGAATCAAATGTTTAGGCTTAAAATAAAAAAAGTCTCTTTAACATGTTAGGTACACAAAGACAAAGTTCTTATTAGAAATGGTTCAGATTCAAACTGATTCTGAAGAGCTGTGGGATAAACCCCATTCAAACTTTGTGTGGGATGTACTCACCCTTTTGCAGTAGCAATGAAAAAGCAATTTACCAATTCCTAAGATTTACACATCGTTGGTGTATAAAACAAGCCACAATTACACTAACAGGAAAAATAAAAACAAATAACCAGTGAAGACTATAGAAACACAAAAACAGAAAAATAGAAAAACACAATATATGCCAAACCTGGACAGTTCCTATCCTCAGACAGTTTGTCTTCAATCTCTTGATGCAGCTCCTCACAGTCCTCAATGAAACAACTCTTGATTGGGTCATTACATTTAAGTAGTGATGGGATGGTTGATACCGGGACTCTGACGCGGTTTTAAAAGCACTATTGTATCACACACTGTACCGATGCTTGTATTGAAATGACAATACCACATGACTGATGACGTTTGAAGCTTTGAACGTCATGCAGTATCGGATGGTCAGGACAGCTGGTTTGAGAAAAACACTACACTTCCCTGTGACATAAATTATATTTCTTAAAAACAGAACACCCAAAATATTTCTTAATTACTTTAATTATGATCACATACTTGTATATTTTATGTCATTGATCAATATGTGAATCTGTTGACCAGGCTACACATCACACTGTCATGGAACAGAAGGATTCACACAGGTAAAGTGGATAACAGGTTTTAATTGCAGAAGTAGCCTATTATAATCACAGCGATGGAAGCAGGTAGAGTACTGGATGAATCTGGAAGTTAAAGAGTCTTATCTGATGTAGGTTCTGAAATGGAGATCGAGACTGAAGACTGAAGACTGAAGACTGAAGACTGAAGACTGAAGACTGAAGACTATCTCAAAGGAAAGGAGTCAGGAAGAGTTCTCTGAGGGAACAACGAGACCAGACAATGGTGAACTGCAGAGGGAAGGGTTAAAGAGTGCTGGATGATGATCAGTAAAGATCGGTGACAGGTGACGGTGATCTGTGATTGGGAAGTGCATGCAGGTGAGGGCCAGGGAGGATGATGGGAAATGTAGTGAGGAGGTGGTGACTAGCCGAAACCGTGACACACACGAGTTGTGGCCTCATTGGCACACATTAATTTGCTGTGGGATAAACGCCATACAAACTCTGTGTGGGATGTAGCTGAACTTTACTCACCCTTCTCCAGTGACAATGAAAAAGCAATTAACCAATTCCTCAGATTCACACATCGTTGGTGTATTAAAAAGCCACAGTTAGACTAACAGGAAAAATAAAAAACATAGAAATTAGAAAAACTATAGAAATGCAAGAACAGAAAAATAGACAAACACAATATATACCAAACTAGAGGGTTGTTCCATATACAAGATTAGTCAGACTCACAGTCGTTGATTCTGTTTCATAAAGCAAACTTAAAATAGTTCAAACTCAGTTACTCTGGCAACTTATGCTGGGAAACTAACCTGGTCCAGGGCAGACTAACTGTCAGGCTAAGCCTGAGTTATTACACAACAATATTACCACTGACACTCTCGCATTCCATTGTTTTACTTTATTAACCACTATCAGTCCAAAAATAAATTTACAGTATACAGAAAATCAACTTAAACAAGGCTACAATGATGTAAGATTAAATTAGATTGTTTTTAAAATGTATGAATACATTTCTCTCTGGTTTTGTTTGGCAGCTGTAATACATTTTACGGTTATTAGAAGAACATTAGAATATTTCAGTGGAAAAAAAAAGATTTTTAAAGCAGATATTTAAAATCACAAAAATAAAATAAATAACAAAAGCACAGAAATTTTAACTGGTAAGATGAAGCGGAGTTTAGTAATTGCCCTACCGTATATAAGCCTACATTACCCCATTACAATAGTCACTTTACAGTTATTGCTATCATAAAATAAACACTTAAGCCTTGTAGCACTATTGTATAACACACTGTACCGATGCTTGTATCGAAATGACACTACCACGTGATTGATCACGTTTGAAGCTTCGAATGTCATGCAGTATCAGATGGTCGGGACAGCTGGTTTTTAAAAAAATGTAAAATCTCATCTGATGCGTAAAAAGTGAAATGATTATCGAGGAAGCATTATTTAAATGATTTAACACTACACATCCCTATAACATAAATTATATATATTTTAAACAGAACAATTAAAATTAATTTTCTCAATTACTTTAATTATGATCACATACTAGTATATTTTATATCATTGATCAGTATGTGAATCTGTTGACCAGGCTACACATCACACGAGTTGTGGCCTCATTGGCACAAATTAATTTAGATGAGATTAGATAGAACTGTATTGATCCCACTTTTCTATGTCACAGACTTCCAAAGCTTTGTTTGGTCACGTGCTTTTTGTGTTCTGCAGTGTTTTGTTAGATATGGTGGAGAAAACAAGTCTGACCACCAGATATCACTAATGTGCATTGTGTTAAAATCTTCAAATAATGAACCTTTTTCTGCACAATTTGATGAAAGCCTCAAATGCTTCAGAAAGCCTCGGTTTCCCATCACTACATTTAAGCTACAATGCATTAAACTTTCTAAACGTTTTATGAAAATACAAATATACAGAAATGGCAGAGATCTACAAGACCAGTGGTGTAGTCTACGTGATACGCAGGTATACGCCGTATACCCACTAGAAAAGGCCAAGGATTTCCGTATACCCACTTAAAAAATCGTGAGGATACTTAACAACTTCGTTTTGTGTCAGAACTTTCACACTTTCATTCATAAATTCACCCCGTCTGTGTTTGCGAAGCGACACCGAATCGCGGAATCCAGTCACAAATGGAGCTTGCTAAGCAGAACGTCATCACGAAATTTGGCTATTTTTGAATGAATAAATCAAAAGTAGGGATATGATATGGACCAGTGTCTGTGAATATTAAAGTTAAAAGAGACTGCAATTGTTCTACGCGTCTCTGGGAATGAGCGATCAGTGTGTGCTCCACTACGCACACACACACACACACACACTGAAGCAGTGGTGGTGTGTGTTTTCAGCGTTTCACTGTATTGAGACATGATGTAGGATAGGATACACATGTGCACTTTCATCGCAGAGCTGCTATGAGAGTCACTGCACGAGAATTTCACCATTTAATTTGACAAAACTATCGTCATTCATTCGTTTCATATAGCCTACACATAGAAACTGTAATGTCTTCAAAACAACCTGTCAAAATAAAAGTTCGGTATAACTTGAAGAAATTATAACAGAAATATATTACTATTGCACCGTAGAGTATACTTCAAGTAGGCCTAATAATAATAATAATAATAATAATAGTTTATTAAAACACACAGAAACTCAAATGTCTACAACCCACCAAAATAAAAGTTTGGTCTAACTCAAAGAAATTAGAAAGAAATTGCAGTATACTCACTACAAAAAACTAGACTACACCACTGTACAAGACTAATTGAAAAATAAACAACAATAAAATAAATGTCTTACCCTCACTTCAGTTGGTCCTTCACTCTCCAACTGACATCACACACTGACAGTCCTGTGCAGGATCAGCCTGTGGGCATTTATACTTATGGGCACAACCACTGACAATGCAAACAACCAGGGGCCCGTTCTTCGTACGTTGCTTAACCCTCTGGGGTCTGAGGTTTTTTTGGGGTCCTTGAGATGTTCTGACATGCCCTAACATGGTTCACACCTGAGGAGAATAAGCCTTTCATTCAGGTGTGTCACTGAGCCACAAAGCAAGGACTATATATATATATATATATATATATATATATATATATATATATATATATATATATATATATATATATATATAATTGGTTCACAGTTGGAAACACAGTTGTTGTTGTTTTTCACAAATTGTGCTTGCAAATTGTATAATATCCAAGGTAAACATTTCTAGTAATAGTGCAGTTAATTGTTCTCATACTGTATTTTCAGAAAGTTTTGGAATATATTCTCTACCCAAATGTGTCACTAATAAAACACAATAAAAATAATTTAAAGAGAAGGCTTATATTGACCTTTTAAGATTTTGTTTACATCTATCCTTGTATATATATATATATTTGCATATATAACACATGAGCAGAAATTGGCAACATTATAAGCTTATTTGATGTGGCAGTATTTTACAGTAAAAACTTTATAATCTATCCGATTTTTGTAGTCGATTTTTACTCATCTCAGTATAGCAATAGAGTTTGGTAAAAGCTGTTCATTCATTCACACACAGAAACGCGATTCATATTTAAACAGTCTTTTTGCGTTTACAGACACTTGCGATTAGAACAAAGCAAATATAGAACTGACCTATTCCTCAGCCGGATCCGTTGCTCCTCGAAATGAAACTTCCAGCACTTCTGAGGTAAATTTTCCAGGATTATTATTAAGAAGTAGTATTAAGAAGTAGTATTATTCCTCACAGCGTCGTAAAGTACATGAGTCTGAAAGTGAACTCGCGGTGTGTGTTATCCAGCTTGTGGGCATTCACAGGTTTGCATGGATTGCCTCAGATCATTTGCGTTTGAATAGCGCGCGCGAATAGTGCGGGGTCACATTAAAACTTAATGAGATGAGATGAGAACGACTGGCATCTCTCTCTTTTCATACATATTACATAAACTGAGAATATTTGTTTTTTATAAAAATTACTTCATTTAAAAGAAGAGAATTCAAGCTTCATGCCTGTGTGTCTGTATGCCTGTTTGACTGAGTATTCGCTGAGTTATAGTTCAATTTCGGACGCGTTTCAGAATTGACTTCACTGACAGAGAAAAAGCAGAACTCGCATCATGTTTATTTTGCTTTAACACTTTGTTTTTATTGTGAGTATACACAAAAATAATACACACTTAACAGGATCGAATGATGTATGAAACTTGTTTATAAGATCAAAGTCAACAAGAGTATTTTGAGTCTCTTTTGAACTGATAAGAAAAAAAGCGAGCCTATCGCACCGGCGTGATTGTCGACCCCAGGGGGTTAAAACATCAGAGATCAAATTACACATCCAAGATGATATCATAGTGCTAATCATGATCTGGCTAATTAGGTTCTTCGAACACACTTGCCGGATATGATTAGTATAGCTGGATTGAGTTATCTGAGATAACTGCGCGTTCATGCGCTGGTTTAAAAGGGGACATGTATCGATAGTAGAAACATTGATCAGCAACGCTGCTATTGGCTGTTCAGCGTGGCCAAAGAGCGCACTCAGTTTTTCTCCTCAGCAGAGCAAGAACTAATAGTCGAAGTTTATTCAGAATTTTAATGTTTAATCAAAATGCCAGGGAACACCTCAAAGTCTGCAAAAGCCAGGAGAGAGGGCTGGCAAAAAGTAGCAGACAATTTAAATCCGTTAGAAGTGGCCATGTTAGATGTTTTTATCACTTATTAGCCTATATTTTTGTATTTTAATAATTGCATAATTACTTTGTTCATTGTAATGTCAGTCACCACACTAGAACATGGGAACAAATAAAATTGAAGTACAAAAATATTCTACATAATGGTAATTTTAAGTTATATTATAGTCTCTTTTATAAAAGGCACTGTTAAATAAATGGTTGTCTGATTATAAAAGCAACCAAGAAAAAGGCTGAGAAAAAAAATAGAAAAGATCTTAGTAGCCTACACTGTAAACTAATTTTTGCTGCATTAAATTAAGGCCGTATAGTCATTTCAACTGTTAAATCTTTAGTAATGATGAATTGCTTTGACTTGTGAAAGTGAAAACTGATAAACTTATGTTAATGTAAAAATATTTTGTAAAAAAAAGTTATTGATCACAATTTTTCCAAGTGTAGTTCATTTTAATGACATTCTGTTTTCCTCTTTTGTGCACTTTTACATAATACACCAACACTTGTATCTGTTCCCAAGAAAGTGGTGGCTGAAATATGTGCAGTAAGTGGACATTTTCTAACTTTCCAAAGGAAAGAAAGTATAAGACTTTGTAATGTCCATTTGTTTCCATTGCACTGGACAGTGAATAAACCCTCTCAGATAACTGTCATATGGAGGAACTAGCCTACCTGCAAGTGCATAAATAACTTTACTTAATTTATACTTGTATGCTTTATGGCTGCAATATAAGTTGCAGGATTCCACATTGTAATGATGTCGCAGACTCTGAGGGATCCATTTGCAGCTTTTTATTAGAATGGTCAACAGGCAGGGTAAATCAACAGCAGACAGAACAACAGAGAGAACACAGAGCAGATCGTGGTCACAGGCAGAAGTCAGGGCAGGCAGCAAAAGGTTAAGTCCAATAAGCAATCCAGTTCGTGGCAGGCAGAGAACAATCAGAGGTCGGGATACACAGTCCAAGGTCAGTAATTAGATCAGCAAACACAGAGATAAACGCTCGGAATTGAAAGCAGAGGCAATGCAATACTCCAGAAGTGGAGTGTGGAAGTGGCTTTTATGTGTGTGTGAATGAGGTGCAGGTGTGTGCGCAATCAGTGCAGTGCTGGTGTATTGCGCAATCAGTCCCAGGTAAGAGGCATGATGGGATATTGAGTTCATGAGGGTGTTTAATATTCCGGAGACCCCTCCGGTGGTGGAGAGGAGGCGGTAAGGGAGCCTGCTCCGTTACACACATCTAGCACAGACAGAGGAGACATAGGCCTACAGGTGGGCAGTGTATAGCCAACTTTTCCTTTTTATTTGTTGCATGAGGCATGTGTCTAATATCTCTTGTTGCAGGCACTTGACCACTGGCTTTTTTTTACAAAGAACAATTGAAATAAAACTCAAGGAACTAAGCATATTTGTCTTTTATTAAACATTTAATGAAAAGTGTTTTTTTTTGGCAATGTTGTGTAATATGGCACATGCAACAATGTCACAGGCCCTGTCAGGTGTGCAACCCTCAGACTTTTCAGACACTGAAATCTTCCATTTAGTTAGCCAAAGTTTATTTCATTGTGTGCCCTTGTCCTGGCTAGAGCTACATTGTAACTGGTTTGGGTCAGGGAATGGGGTCATAAAACACCTGTCTGCAGGCAGGAACATGTCATAATCACCTATGAAAAAAATGCAGTTCTGTTAGGATCAGCATAAGTGTTTGTAATACAGTGAGCTTGAAATTTAATTGTGGAACTTTCCTTACCACTTTCAAATAATGTGCATGAATGTAAATCTCTGAAAATTCTTAAGTCATGCACAGATCCTGGCCATTTTGCTTTCACATTTGTGATATGGAAGATTTTAGTCAACTGCCTTTTTTTATTTGATATAATATTACTAATCTGGAATATTAAGAATCACAATAGTAACTGGGCTGCACATTTAAATTGTGAACCCCCTTTCTGTTCACATAATCCCCTTCATTGAGGCCTTGATGGCAGTCTATGATCTAGCCTATAGTCTATGGTACCAATCACGTTGGTGAAGCATGAGTGACACATACTGTAATCGGCATGGTCATGATTGCATGATCTTCATAAAAAATTATGATAGCCAAAAAAAAAAAAAAAAAAACCTGCTTAAAAAAACCATGCTTTACAACATTGAGTCTTAAGTGGCTTGGAAATGCCACAAAAAAACCTAAAACTGTTTTTTAAACCTAAAAGCGCCAGGTAAACTCTGAATGACACGACAGACAGCACTTTCCATCAAGTTCTCCGCATCTCCAATAGTGTAAAGGAAAGAGCCACTCGCAAATAATCTTAGGGCAATGCAAACAGTTTGTGCTGTAGTTAAAGCCAGACTCTGACAAGTCGAAAATAAATGTGCGTTTCCAACAAATGAATAATGTAAACGACAATCTCACGAGTCACGAGAAAAAATCGCCAACAATCAAATCCAGCTAACTGAGTTAGCGACGTACGAAGAACGGGCCCCTGGAATAAAACTCAACAAACAACCAAATCTCAATATAATAAACTTTCTGTACATGCCCTAATCCACAAATTATTATTTAACAGCCATGAATACATATTTCCTCATTGAAAAACTGTTACATTTTAAAACAAACATTCCCCTTCATTTTCTACACTTGGTTTCTCCCAATTTCCAAGATGCACCACAGCATAGATATAAAAGTTAATTCCAGAAGCTGTTCTGGTTTTTCAACTGGTTCTAGCAAGCTGTCGCATTAGGCGGTTTCCTGTTTTAATTAAATTGTGCAAAATAAAACATGCTGTAGCAAAACTCATCTGACTGTACAAAGATATACTATTGTGTTCAAGTTGGAATTGGGAAAGATCCATAACATGATTAATGTAAAAATGTTGGGAGTATTTACATCTACTATTTTTATCTTTTTCATTCAGTCAGGCTGATGAGACAATACAGAAGTTTACCTGAGTCTCCAGATTTGCTCATTTGCCATGCGCTTTCTCTGCCAGAATTCATATGAAAGGTAGATTGGAACTTTCTTTTAATTAAAATTATTGATAAATGGACGTTTGATCATGTATCAGTCTAAGTCCATAATGTGTTTTGGATGACCTATAACACAGAAAGCATTAAATATATTTTGTTGAGCAGCTGAGATTTTGATTATTAATCATTCAAACATATTTCTATATCCTGGTCTTTTGCTGTGAGCTCATCAATGTTCTGTAGTCCTCCGACCTTACAACAACAATGGGGTAGTTTTTGTTATTCACAGCATTCAAGCACTTTGCATGTGATGCTTGGATAAAAAATAAAAATAAATAATGAACGACTGTAAGTCTCGCACCATGTTTATAGCTCTTTTTATCTGTATTTGTAGTTCTGAACCGTTCCAGATATTGATATCACTGCCATTCAGCGGGTAACTGACCATTTATTGACTGACATTAGCACATCAGCTGTTGTGTGCGGTGTAAGATTTGTCACAAACAGTCTTAAACTGACAGCTGTACTGATGCTTAACATTTTGAACTGCTAGCTATCACACTTAAACTGCTGACCACTGTAAACTATTTCTTTTACTTCTTTTAGTATAAATAATGCAGCATTATCTGATCAGGGCAATTGTATTTGTAACAAAGACTTTACTGTTTGTAAAGGAGGGGTCTTTTTGCAAACCATAGTAAGTAATGTTAAATGTTTAGAAAATGGATACAGTTGTCTGTTGTCATAATTCTCATTAGATAATAAACTACAGATTTCACGAGTTCAAAAAAACAAAACATCTCACATTGAAGCAGTGTATCGGAGCTTGATTCGTTTAGCCATAACCACGTGATCTGTGACGTCCGAAGCTTCGTTTCCACACACAGTCACGTGACTGCTTCGTATTCAGATTCAAAAATAGCGCGAACCCCTTGAGCAGGTTTCGAGTGTCATGCCCTTCGGTAGTAGTAAATTAAAAAAGAAATAGACTTAGCCCTCACACTAGTGATGGTGAAATGAAGCTTTGTGAAGCACTGGGGCTTTCCCCCTCTGTATTGTAAAATGATTCATTACTCGAAGCTTTTCAACACGTTGCACACTAACGACATCTTGTGGTCAGAAGGTGGAAAAGCTGCCTTTCTGTCCCAGAAGACCCATCCATTTATTTTATTTTTTCATTTAATAAATCACTTTGTGCTCTGTAAACCACAAAGCAATACAATTAATCCTCATAATTCATGTGTTAGTGTTGATGTAGTTCTTGCACAATGTATGAACAAACAACTGTATGAATGAATTTATGAAAAAAATAATATTAAATGGGACTAATGAACTTTTCATTAGATTTTCACTTTTCAAACAATTCTTATGAATCTGCTTTGATCAACAAATGCAACCATAGGCAAGGCTCATGTAGGCATATATAATCAAAATAAAATAAAATTATTGTGGAATGGTGAAGTGCTTGTGAACTGGGAAGCTGACATTTTATTTTGTGGGTAATTTAATAAATTAAAGATTTGTTCAACAGTGTGAGGTAGGGATGGGCACATGAAGCCTCATGAAGCACTGAGGCTTTCTCTTGATTGTTCCGGGAAAAGATTCGAAGCATCATGAGTGTCGAACACAGCGGCATCTTGTGGCACATCTACCCGAGTGAGCAGCGCCATTGTTCTCTTACGAGAGGTTCTCTCGTATTGCGTAAGTTGCTTACGCTACGGGAAAGTTGTCTTTTCTCGAGATCTGAAGCCAAAAATTATCCTTAATTTTGTATTTATTGTCAACGCAGTGCGGCAGCCAGCAGACCATAGCAGGCTGTATAAGCGTGCTCATTGGCTGTCCTGCGGCAACTGCAGCAGCCTACCAGTGAGCCCCGCGTGACGTCACGCCCAATGAGGGCGCTTCGTGCCCTCCACGCGCCTCAGCCCGCGAGAATGGGTGTGGCTAGCGTGTATAAAATAAGGGCTCACAGGCTGAAACTCTGGTTTTCATGTCTTCAGCGAAGCTCTACGCATCGCTGGACTCTGAGAGAAACCGCCGCCGTTGAAACAAGCGACCAGCAAGCTTAGGACAGCGTCTGAGGAAGCCGGTCGTCTTCGCCGCCTTCAGCCATCCGTGCCTGCTATGCTATCCGGCGTCATATATCCTTTTTCTGCTGTGTGTGTTCGCCGCTGCGACACACACTCTTCTTCTAAAAGAGAAATTTCCGACGAGGCGTTGTTTCAAATGCCTCGCACCTCTCACTTCCCGCTCTCTCTCCCTCTGTTTGAGCCGCGCAAGGGATGTCAGAAGCGGACGGTCTCGGGGCTAGCTTCTTTACGTTACAAGAAAGCTACCCCGTCCTCGTGCCCCGTTCGCGCGCCTCACTCACCGGCGAAAGGAGAAAAGAGAGTGTTTTGGTCCCACCGAGGCCGGACCAACCTCCATTTCTCACACATTTCTCAGTCCCCTCTCAAGTTCAGGCCTGTTATAATACACGCACGCCTGCAAACAAATGCCGATGCAAAACATGATGACGCTCTCTTCCCGCTCTCTCTCCCTCTGTTCGAGCCGCGCAAACTGCGCCGTTCGCAAGGGATGTCAGAAGCTGACGGTCACGGGGCTAGCTTTCTTTACGATACAAGAAAGCTACCCCGCCCTTGCGCCCCGTTCACGCGCGTCGCTGGAAATATCAATATTGCAGTAAGCGAGCCTGTTATATTACATGCACGCCTGCAAACAAACGCCGACACAAACATGATGACCCCGTTCACGTACGTCACTCACCGGCGAAAGGAGGAAAGAGAGTGTTAGTCCTGCCGAGGCTGGACCAACCTCCATTTCTCACTTTCACGTTTTTACTCTCTATACATAGAGTTTCTGTGAGCCCTTCTTTTATACACGCTAGCCACACCCATTCTCACGGGCTGAGGCGCGTGGAGGGCGCGAAGGGCTCACTGGTAGGCTGCTGCAGTTGCCGTAGGACAGCCAATGAGCACGCTTATACAGCCTGCTATGGTCTGCTGGCTGCCACACTGCGTTGACAATAAATACAAAATTAAGGATAATTTTTGGCTTCAGATCTAGAGAAAAGACAACTTTCCCGTAGCATAAGCAACTTATGCAATACTCATTCCCTCTTCTAGAGAGAACCGAGGTTACGTTAGGTAACCGAGTATGTTTTATCTATTAAGCACAAATAAAAGCCTGACAACGCTAAATGTTCAGTTTTCTGATAATATAATTCACATATTAAAGTGAGGCAATAAATTAAATGTAACAATTATATTAATACTAATTATAAAAATACCAAAAGAGTTGCTTGATGCAAGTAAATGGTGGTCTAATTATTTTACGGTTTCTATGCTGTTTATATGGCAGAATATATGAGCATGTAACATAGGCTATAGGCTTATTTATAAAAAAATAATAATTAGTAAATGGACTTAAATTTCCAAAAACCTGTAGAGTAGTGGTCTGGGTTCAAACATTCCGACACGCAAAGTGAAGCATTCATGTGACTGGAAAGAAAGTGAGGCTTCGTTTTTCGTTGATCACGTGTTTCTCTGAAAACAATACGTGCTCCGGCACGAAGCTTCATGAGAAATTGCGCTGCGTACTCGATACACACTTTGAAGCTTCAGTGTCAAATGTAACATCACTAATCTTCTGTAGTCTAATGTGCATCTAATGTTAATTATTTGTTGTGGAAAATGGTATGCTCTATTCCATTGTTAATGATTAATATTTGAAAGTTGGTTAATGGTGTTGAAAATGGAGACAGTACCCAATATATTAAAAGTAGATAATGTTTAATTCAAGGGATAGTTCTCCTAAAAATGTGTTTCACACAAGAAAGTTCTATGACTTCATGAAGGTGAATAAATGGTAACTGAATTCTTATAAATGGGTGGAGAGTCACTTTCCAAATGACCGAAATCATTTGGAGTTTTTTTTTTTTTTTTTTTGTCAAATGTAAATTTGATGTTCATGTTTCATTTTAATTTTTCACACTGTAAAACGTGAATGTTAATGTGTTGGGCAATTACTGTAAAACTGCTTTGAAGCAATCTGCATAAAGTACTATATAAATACTTGCAGTGTTCAACAGTACGGTACCAATCTATAGTTTGGATTGGAATCTGGAAGTGGACCTTGATAAGAAGCTTGTGTTTCCCTCAGAAATAGTGGCTACAACACTCCGGCCAGACATGGTCCTGTGGTCTCCAACAACAAAGTTAGCATATGTTGTGGAATTAACAGTCAGATGGGCTTGAAGAGGCTTATGAGAGGAAAAAGAACAAATATTCCGACCTGGCAGCTGAAGCAGGCCCGGTTCTACAGGGGTGCTTGAGGGTGCTAAGCACCCTCAAATAAAAGTGAAAGCACCCTCAGATGAAAAATTATTAATAGCACACATAAACGAGATTTTGCCGAAAATAAAACACAGACGGATTTCACACTCTTGCCTATAATAGGATAGCCTACACAAAATAAATAAATTAATAAAATTAAACAAATATATATATATATATTAAATAAATTATGCTTTCATGTTTAATGCATTGTAGTTGTCCTTTCGTGATCGCGATACGCAAAAGGTGAAGCTGTCTCTTTAATTGCCCACTTTGCTTGCGTGCGTGCTTCCCGCATAGAAATTTTGTTAGCTGACTTTCTGAGACGGGGCTTTAGGTAACGTTATGTGTGTTGTGTAACGTTAAGCTAGCGCAGCTTCTTGGTCTTTTGCTGTCAATTGTTTTGAACTGCTTGTCGTTGTTATTGGAGTTGTCATAAAGAATATAGCAGCAATACCTTGGTGTAATAACGTTACTGCAGCAGTGCTTTATCAATATGTTTATGCATAACGCTAACAATGAATGACTGATTGGGTGTTGATGTGTTGTCATGGTTGTCATATTGTACAGACCCGGCATTCAGCGCTAGTGCATTATGGGTAATTGTTTGTTGGGAGTTGATTTATGCGTTATTACAGCAATATGGTTGGGGTTTGTGTTAGTAAAGTTACGTGTGTTTATGTTCAAGTTAGGTTGGATGTTCTTGGTACATTTTCTGCCTTGTTATGTAAAAATGTGTCTCTCACCGTCATGGAGAGAGACGTGTGTAAGGCAGTGACTTTTGGCCATTCTAGGAGCGTTCAATTTAAGTTGAAGCCGGTTACAACAAGGGTATCACCACAGTGTAAGTAGGCTATGTGTGGCATGTTTTAATGTTTTGCAAAGTGAAGATTGCTGCTTGTTTACATGCTATTCTATAATTTACTGCCAGATCGTATATTGTTTAACATAACAGCAATTACAGTAGTATTGTTGTATACAACATCCCCAATTTTGAGATACTATGTTTCAGACTGATGATGAGCTATTTCCTACGATTATGTAAGCAGCACCCTCACTATATTCAGAAGCTCCCTCAGTGATTTGGTTCTAGAACCGGGCCTGAGCTGAAGCATCCCAGAACGGCTGGAAGACCAGCATCTTCCCGGTAGAGGTGGAATGCAGGGGATCTGTTGTCACATCTACCACCAGTTTGCTGAGAAAAATAGGAGTGAATGGTCGCTCTCTCCAACAAGCCATCAAGTCCATGTCAAGTGCTGCTGAAAAAAGCTGTAACTGGCTCTGGATCAAGCGTAAGGACCCCAACTGGGCAGCAAGGTAGAGATAGATGGTATGGGTTAGGGTTAGGGTTAGGCCCAGCTCAGGGAGTAGGACGCCCCTGCCATGCAGAGCCCGACTCAGGGATATGTAGGGTATGGCATGGAGGGGGTGTAGCTGGGACGCTGGGTACACCATTGAGCCTTCTGGACACATTGTGGGCTTCAATCAACGAAATGTCGATGAAGCAGGGTGCCCACCTGATGACCCCAGTGACACACCTTACCCTCCTCTTCACCACTCCACACCGACTGCTACTGTCAAGAGTTTCCTACTAAAGGGATTGAAACATTTAGTTCTATTAGCTTTACTTTACTGGGTTGTTTTTTTAAAATGATGTTTCCAATTACTTTTGTCTAAACTGACATTCACTGTCAAGACATGAGTTTGCTGTACAGTATGAGTGTTTCTGAACTTTCAACATTAGCAAGTTTTTTTACTGATATAAGCAAGTCTTTAATGATCAAGTCTTGTGAACTTAATAGACCTGAATCAGGTTAGATGACATATTGAATTTTACGCAGATGAAAGAGATGCTGTGAGTGACTGACCGACAGTATTTACAATTGCATGTGCTGTATAAAGATAAAGATCACATGTAATTTTCAAAACTCACAACATTTAAAACAGTTTTATGGAGTTTTTATCTATTGAAAGTCTTTTGTAAATATGTTTTTCAATAACAGTACAATCCATCGAACACACTGTACTGTATTTCTCACAGCATCACAAGGATGGGCCAACCTGTCACTCACATGAGATCACAGCAAGAACAAACCAGTGATTCAACCATCCTAAACCAGCACTATGCAAAGCTTGCTGTGAACTAGAGATTCACTGTCCAGTTTCAGTTGTCAACAGCAACGGTTAGCCATGAGCGGATCACTGCCTCACAGATTTTATAAATATATTTTATTTTTAAACAAAGATCTATTGTTAGATAAAACAGTGAATGAATGAAACCTTTATTGCCCCAAGGGGAATTAGTTTTGAACTCAAGGGAGCCACATTGAACATTAGCACAGATAACAGTAACTAACAATAAAAAATAAAAACCCCACCCCAAACATCTAACAACATTGTAGACATAGAGGATACAGAAAACAGAACAGAAACAACAACAACGCAGCAATGGTGGTGACATCCAGTCATCAGTCCAATAGCTAAGATGAATCAATCAATAAATAAATAAATAATCAACATTATAAAATGTCTATGTGCCTATGTCTGATCTGTTCAGTAACTGAATGCTCCTCGGCACAAATTATGTAATGGCACGTGTGTTTTTTGTCAGGGGCATTAGAAATCTATTTAACTCATAAGAACTGTTAAACTTAAGACAAAGGCTGATTTCTTGGAAAGATCTATTACCAAACTTTGCCTGCTATTAGAACATGCAGAAAATTAGATCTGAACCATAGAAGTGACGACTGAATAAAGATTAAAGGATGAGTATTAATTTTTCTTGTATAGACTTATTTGACTGCATTTACATTTATTTATTGTAATTGATGATTAAACGCTCAATAAGGAGCCGGGTGTAGGAGCCATATTTACCACCTCATTTAATTTGTTTAAATTTGTTCATTTAAATATCAGTTTGTTGTGTATTGATAATTGTGTTTATTTCTCAGAGTGTGTGCCCTGTATAGGTGAGAGGGGAAAGTTGAATAAAGCACAGGCCACGCCTGACAGGAGGGGGCGCTGGTGCAAGAGCACACAGTCTTTTGACTGTGCATATGGAGCTAGGAGTGCAACAAACCTGCAGGCGGCCTAAAAGTTCTTTGTTTTGTTTTGTTACAATGCATCATTATTTTTGATTTAATAAACTTCAGTTATTTGTTTGGAACATCAACAGGATCTATTGATGGTACTTTGTACACATCAGAATCATAGCATCAACATCTCCCACAGTGGACAAGAAACAAGGATTAAAAACAGGAAACTTGTTTTTATCACTACATTCCCTGTGCATCCAGGCAGTGGGCCAATGTGAAAATACAACAAAAATACACAAAAATATCCGAATCAGAGCTGTAACCCCGGTTGCGCTGCTGGACTAAAACAACATCACTCCAGGTAAAAATAATTAACGAATGAGCACTTCTGGAAGAAGTCAGAAACAGGTTTTCTTTAATCGTTCCTTTTAGCATAAATCTACTGCTAATCTTCTCAGGTTCAACAACAACAGATTTTCTTGTTCTTTACCTCTAACCCTTCTGTTCATCTGTCTGTAGTCCTTCACTGTTTCATTCATAAAACCTTGAGGTTTTTGCTGTAAAAAATCACTTGTCACACATACAGATACAGTACACAAACACTGTACATAAAAAAAATAAAAAATAAAAATCAGTTTACAACAGTACATTCAATGTTATACAACCATGGTAATAGGCAGAAATAAATATCATCAACGCATTAAACTAACATTCCTCATGATTACAGGAACGGTGTCGAACATCACATCAAATCGGTCCAAAAATTTTGATTTCAGATTCAGCATTTTGAGATCAACTGACCACAGACTACTAACCAATCAGAAAGAAGTACGGAATGCACAGCATTGCTTTGTAAAAATAGACATGTAAAAACAGTCCTCCTGCGGTTTGATCTGCTGATGCTGGTGTTTGTGCTCATGTGGGCCGCTGAGAGTCGGATCTTCATTAAAGGCTGAGTGAAAAACAGACAGTAAAGAGGAGAAGAACAGACAAGAGCGGAGGAGAGAGTCTTCCAGCATCGGATCGGCTTCGTCCATTTAGCCGGTTCCTCTTATTGGTGGGCGTGTCCCGGGGGTGAAACCTGTCAGCAGGGGGCGTGTCTCGGGGGCGGAGCCTGTCAGCCGGAGCGTTACGAGGCGGAGTGAAGGAGCCGTAACCGGGCCAGTCGTCACTGAACCGTTCGCCCGCTTCATCAGTGCCTCCAGATCCGCTGCCGGCCTCCACATCACCTGCGCACACACACACACACACACACAAATAAACACAAACACAGCGGGAACTCTGATCAGTAGTAAACACTCCATCTGAACACCAGAGGGCGCTCTCACACACACTCCATCTGAACACCAGACAGCGCTCTCACACACACTCCATCTGAACACCAGAGGGCGCTCTCACACACACTCCATCTGAACACCAGACGTCACTCACACACACACTCCATCTGAACACCAGACGGCGCTCACACACACACTCCATCTAAACACCAGACGGCGCTCACACACACACTCCGCCTGAACACCAGAGGGCACTCACACACACACTCCAGCTGAACACCAGACGGCGCTCTCACACACACTCCGTCTGAACACCAGAGGGCACTCACACACACACTCCGCCTGAACACCAGACGGCGCTCTCACACACACTCCGCCTGAACACCAGAGGGCACTCACACACACACTCCATCTGAACACCAGACGGCGCCCTCACACACACTCCATCTGAACACCAGACGGCGCTCTCACACACACTCCATCTGAACACCAGACGGCGCTCACACACACACTCCAGCTGAACACCAGACGGCGCCCTCACACACACACTCCATCTGAACACCAGACGGCGCCCTCACACACACTCCATCTGAACACCAGACGGCGCTCTCACACACACTCCATCTGAACACCAGACGGCGCTCACACACACACTCCAGCTGAACACCAGACGGCGCCCTCACACACACACTCCATCTGAACACCAGACGGCGCTCTCACACACACTCCATCTCTACACAAGACGGCGCTCCCACACACACTCCGCCTGAACACCAGAGGGCACTCACACACACACTCCAGCTGAACACCAGACGGCGCTCTCACACACACTCCGTCTGAACACCAGAGGGCACTCACACACACACTCCGCCTGAACACCAGACGGCGCTCTCACACACACTCCGCCTGAACACCAGAGGGCACTCACACACACACTCCATCTGAACACCAGAGGGCACTCACACACACACTCCATCTGAACACCAGACGGCGCTCTCACACACACTCCTTCTGAACACCAGACGGCGCTCACACACACACTCCAGCTGAACACCAGACGGCGCCCTCACACACACACTCCATCTGAACACCAGACGGCGCTCTCACACACACTCCATCTGAACACCAGACGGCGCTCACACACACACTCCAGCTGAACACCAGACGGCGCCCTCACACACACACTCCATCTGAACACCAGACATCGCTCTCACACACACTCAATCTGAACACCAGACGGCGCTCTCACACACACTCCATCTGAACACCAGACGTCACTCACACACACACACACTCCAGCTGAACACCAGACGGCGCCCTCACACACACACTCCATCTGAACACCAGACGTCACACACACTCCATCTCTACACAAGACGGCGCTCACACACACACTCCATCTGAACACCAGATGGCGCCCTCACACACACTCCATCTGAACACCAGACGGCGCTCTCACACACACTCCATCTGAACACCAGACGGCGCTCTCACACACACAATCCGCCTGAACACCAGAGGGCACTCACACACACACTCCATCTGAACACCAGACGGCGCTCACACACACACTCCATCTAAACACCAGACGGCGCTCACACACACACTCCATCTAAACACCAGACGGCACACTCCATCTGAACACCAGACGGCGCTCTCACACACACTCCATCTGAACACCAGACGGCGCCCTCACACACACACTCCATCTGAACACCAGACGGCGCTCTCACACACACTCCATCTCTACACAAGACGGCGCTCCCACACACACTCCGCCTGAACACCAGAGGGCACTCACACACACACTCCAGCTGAACACCAGACGGCGCTCTCACACACACTCCGTCTGAACACCAGAGGGCACTCACACACACACTCCGCCTGAACACCAGACGGCGCTCTCACACACACTCCGCCTGAACACCAGAGGGCACTCACACACACACTCCATCTGAACACCAGAGGGCACTCACACACACACTCCATCTGAACACCAGACGGCGCTCTCACACACACTCCTTCTGAACACCAGACGGCGCTCACACACACACTCCAGCTGAACACCAGACGGCGCCCTCACACACACACTCCATCTGAACACCAGACGGCGCTCTCACACACACTCCATCTGAACACCAGACGGCGCTCACACACACACTCCAGCTGAACACCAGACGGCGCCCTCACACACACACTCCATCTGAACACCAGACGTCGCTCTCACACACACTCCATCTGAACACCAGACGTCACTCTCGCACACACTCCATCTGAACACAAGACGGCGCCCTCACACATACTCCATCTGAACACCAGAGGGCACTCACACACACACTCCATCTGAACACCAGACGGCGCTCACACACACACTCCATCTGAACACCAGATGGCGCTCACACACACACTCCATCTGAACACCAGACGGCGCTCACACACACACTCCGCCTGAACACCAGACGGCGCTCTCACACACACTCCGCCTGAACACCAGAGGGCACTCACACACACACTCCATCTGAACACCAGACGGCGCTCTCACACACACTCCGCCTGAACACCAGACGGCGCTCTCACACACACTCCGCCTGAACACCAGAGGGCACTCACACACACACTCCATCTGAACACCAGATGGCGCTCTCACACACACTCCATCTGAACACAAGACGGCACTCACACACACACTCCATCTGAACACCAGACGGCGCTCACACACACACTCCGTCTGAACACCAGACGTCACTCACACACACACTCCATCTCTACACAAGACGGCGCTCACACACACACTCCATCTGAACACCAGACGTCGCTCTCACACACACTCCATCTGAACACCAGACGGCGCCCTCACACACTCTCCATCTGAACACCAGACGGCGCTCTCACACACACTCCGTCTGAACACCAGAGGGCGCCCTCACACACGCCAAATGTGAGCCACTGGAGAAGTAGATAACTTCCCCATCGCTGTTGCTGAATAAGCAGGAGATTGAAATGCTTTGATTGATTAAACATGACGACTATACACACGTGTAACATGTACAATAAACACACGACTGCCTTAGGCCCCGATCACACCTGACGCGTTTTTTGCAGTGAGAGGCGCCTTTTTTCAATTGGTTTCCTATGGCAGTGAGCGTCCTGCTCAGTGTTTATGCGCCCCAGGCACTCGCGTTTTTGCAGTTGAAAAAAAAGCAACTCCGAGCGGAAAAAGCGCCTGACGTCATCGCGTTTTTTTCCACTGTCCAATCGAATGAATGGAGAGGCAGGCCTTCCGTTGTAGTGATGAAAGCCAAAGTTGCTTGAACGTCCGGAGAGTGCAGTGATGGAGGATAAACTTGTGATGCTCTCACGGGTTACCAGGAGCTTAACGACTTCACGAACCGTAACTACCACAATGTTAAAAGAAAGTAAATAAAGTTAATAAAAGGCTGATTTGACGTTTACTTGACCGACAGGACAGCTGTTTCGGTGGTTGCCTAGCAACATAAAAAACAGTTAGGTGTGATCGGGGCCTTATTCTGTTTAAGAAGCACATCATCTCAGAAGGAGGAGCTCAACTGTCCTTATGAAGTGAGTTTGGAGTAAAAGCATGTTATTAAATGTTGTCTTTTGTTGGACAAGAGGTTCAAAAATCCTTCTCATGTTTGGAAAGATGTTTGACGCATGTTGCTTTTTCAAATGCACGTTATAAGCGACTCAAACTCAGTGCTTTCAGAGTGAGCAGCGTTTACAGAGCCGATCATCAATGACAAGCTGCGCATACAAAATAATCACAGACTTTGCTTTGCGATTTCAAAATCACGATAAGCCATCTCGATTTAAGTGCGATTACATGGAAATTGGATTAATCATGCAGCCCTAAGCCCTATTTGCACGGGATAAGTATTACCTAGGGACCTCCGGTAATTTGTAATAATCGCAGAGGTCGTCTGTGATTTTTATCCCGTGCGAATCTGCCATGTATGTAAAAATGTCTGTAAAAATTCCCCCGAAAATTACCTACCGTATTTCGGCCAACACAGGGGTCCTCTGATAATACCAGTCCCATGCGAATCCCCATGTCTGTGATTTGGGCTGTTTTTCTGTGAGCCTATCGTTTCCTAAAGAACGTAATAACCATTATGGGCCGTTTAACAGTCCATTTTACGGCCGTTTAACAGTCCGTTTTTCTCCAATAAAAACTATGAAGTGCTGCAAAAGAAAAAAACAACTACTACTACGGACGTGATCTGGAAGCTCAACTCGGACCGTTGTCATGGAAACGTCAAATTAGGTATTTTGGCGCAACATGGAAGCTCTTTTGGAAAGTTTGGACGCTTTTTGTGGTAGTGTAACTTCTGTATCGTGGAGCATTTCTTTGTCTCACACGGCCTCTAAAGACGTCCATCCTGTAAGTATCTCAAGAAATCAAAGTGTGAAAGAGTAAAAATTATATAAAATGAAATAAACCAAATAAAATGAATAGAAAAACAAGCCTATCGCGACGTTTCGGTATTTATAATACCTTCTTCAGGCAGGCTTGTTGTAAATATGGACAAAGAATAAAAGAAAAAGAAGATATATATTTATACAATAATATGATATTCTATAATATATATATATATATATATATTTCTCTAATAAATTGGTTTTAAATAAGTTCTTTTTTTGAATTGCAATACTGCAGCGCGATCTTCGTTTCAGCACGTTCAGCTAATGAAGTGTGAATGGGTGGGCGCACGCTGTAAAGTCCGTAAACTCGAGGGAATTACGAACATTTATTTGCCCGTGTGAATGAGCCACCAAAAACACAGACGTCAGGGGGTAATTTCTTAATTACAGAGGTCCAGGGGTAATACTAATCCCGTGCGAATAGGGCTTTAGTTGTCAGTCGTGTTGTGTGTGTTACGACATAATAAAAGCACAGAGACACTCACTGTCGATGAACTCTGCGTCTCGTCCGGCTTGAGCGAGTCTCAGTCTGTTCACAGCCACTCGCAACTCCATGATCAACCGCCGCGTTTTGACGTCTGGCCGAGCAACATCCACCTCCAACTCTGGGTTATTAATCTGATTCACCAGACCATCAGCGGTAACAGGCGGCAGGTATCTGCAGAACACACACACACGTGTGTAAACGTTACTCATCACACACTCTTCATCTGAGGTTCAGGATTCGCTCTCTCACCGGCCGCGCGTCTGTCCGTTCCAGCAGCGATCCTCATTGGTGACGTCTGCAGACATGTGTTCATCATTACAGATGGTGTGAGGCAGCGTCACCCAGAATCCCCTCATGGGCCGCAGACGCTCCTGCAGCTCCTCCACCTGCACACACACGATCAGGGATCAGGTCTAACACACAGTTCAGTGGCTCTGGTTCTGGAGATGTTCTCTCAGCGCCTCACCAGCCGGTCCAGGTTGGTTCCCGATGCGGTGGTGGGTTTCTCCTGAGAGCTGTAACTTCTGAAGGCCGGCTTGCCATTGTCTCTCACTCTCGATGAGCGTTTGACTCTCCTGGCAGGAGTCGGCCGAGGAATCCCACAGCCCTGAAAGACCTGAAACAAACACAATCACATTAGATGAGCTCAATGCATTCATGTAACACACACAATCCAGCTGAAATAACCATTATTTCATTGGTCAATTATCTCTAGAATTAATCAGATAAAAAGCCGGATTTCTTTTGTCATCATCATCCCAATAAAATGTAATCTGAAGGTTATGAAAACAAACAGTCAATGTATCCGTCACATGTGTCAAGGTTTGACTCAGCATGGGTTCCAAGCGTGTTCCGCTGTGTGTGTTCGCTCTGCTCTCCGCTATGTGTTCGCAGCGCGTTCTTCTCAATGTTCCGCTGCAACCTGTGTGTGTGTGTGTTGCGCGCTCTGCTCAGTCGACCGTCCCAGCATATTAAAAGTAGCGGCTAATGCACAATAAATATAACATCACAAACAAATGTCACAACCTATTAAACATTTCTTTCATATTATTATAGACATAGTTTTCACATAATGTTATATATTTTTATTTTACTGTGTGTATTTATGAAAATGAGTAGCCTGTGTGTTACCAATGCTTTGTCAATGTTAAGATTGTTTTTATTATGTCAATAAAAATACTGCAGGCTTTCTTCAGGATATATCACTTTAATAAAATTAAGCAAAACAAATGTACTTTCATGAGCCGTCACGTATTTGCGAGCTTGCAACGGAAATCTCTTAAGTGAGAACGAGTTTAAAGCGTACAGGCTTACGTACATCGTCCACCCGCAGCGTCTCCACGGAAACAGCCGATTACCCACGTGGGTTTAATGATCACTACGTCAGAATTTATTTAGCAATTTATTCCATATTTATTTATTTCTGATGCGATACTTCAAAATAAAAACAGGGTGATAGAAACATACTACTTACAGTGTTTTTCATGTTTAATACTGCTGCTGACAGGACAAGGGTGTGGTGTGTGTGTGACTGCTGGTTTCTGCATGTTGTACCTTTGCAGAGATGCTGAAGCTGTTCTCCTGCATGAACATGATGCCTTCAGAAACCGTCACTGCGATGGAGTCCGTGGCCAGCTCGAAGTGAAACGGCCCGCCAAGCTTCTGCACTAGCAGCATCAGAGCGTCTGCAGGTTAGCATACACACACACGTCAGCGTTATCCTGACACACACACACACACACACATAGACTTTAGACTATTGTCATTCTCACAACACGGATGAGGGGAACGAAATAAGAACTCAGGTCTCGGTGTTGACCAGTACTTCAGTGATTAATAAATACTTAAAAAAAAAAAACATTAAAAAAAAGAACATTTCCTTCATAAACCCTGTCATACTTAAGACATTTCCAATTAAAATAAAATAATTTACAAAGACAGTATCAAAATAGCAGCAAGTTAATAAATAAATAAAGTGCAGTGCTAATTCTTGAGAAGACAAAGGCATGGCAGTGCATCAGGTCAAGATCTTTTAACTGTTCCCAGAACACGTCTTAAGACAAGAGGTGACCGTGCTTTTTGTGTTGTGGCTCCAAAGCTCTGGAACTCGCTCCCTTTAGCTCTGAGAACTATGAGTTCTGTGGAATCTTTTAAAAAACACTTAAAGACTCATCTTTTTGGACAAGCTTTTAACTAACAATTTGACATGTTTATGAATTTGATGGTAGTTCAGTTTTGGAGTTGTACTTGGTTTTACTTGTGTTGTTTTGATGTTTTGTTTGTTTTCATTACTGTGCAGCACTTTGTGACTCTTCTGTCTGTGAAAGGTGCTATACAAATAAATTTTACTTACTTACTTACTTACAGTGTGGAGGAGTTCATTAGTCTGACCACATCCGGGTAGAAGCTGTTCTTCAGCCTGGTGGTCCTTGCCTGGATGCTACGCAGCCTTCTGCCTGAGGGGAGGTGGGAAAACAGTCCGTGTGCAGGGTGGGTAGAGTCCCTCATGATGCAGGTTGCTCTGTCCCTGCATCAGCTTGTGTAAATGTCTGAGAGACCTGGTAGGTTGCATGCGATGGTCCAGACCTTACCACCCTCTACAGCATCTCTTTTTCTGCCACTGTGCAGCTGCCATACCACACAGTGATGCAGGAGGACAGGGTACTCTCCACCACGCACCTGTAGAAGGAGCTGAGGATGTTAGTGTCCAGCTTTGCCTTCTTCAGCTTCCTCAGGAAATATAGGCGTTGATGGGCTTTTTTTAGGGTGGTCAAGGTGTTTTGGCGCCAGGTGAGGGTGTTGGAGATGTGTACTCCAAGGTATCTGATGCTGGACACCCTCTCCACAGCTGCACCATCGATGCGGAGAGGAGAGGGGGCAGTGCCCTTCTTGCGAAAATCCACAATCATCTCCTTGGTCTCGTTCGTGTTCAGGATGACGTTGTTCTCCTTGCACCACAGCTCTAGTCCATCCACCTCCTGCCTGTATGCTAACTCGTTCCCTTTAGTGATGAGCCCAACCACTGCAGTGTCGTCTGCGAACTTCACTATGAGGTTGCTACCGTAGTGAGCTCTGCAGTCATGTGTGAGCAGTGTGTAGAGCAACGGGCTGAGGACGCAGCCCTGGGGGGGAGCCAGTGTTGAGGATGATGTATGATGATGTAATGTTATTAACTCTTACAGACTGGGGTCTG
Organism: Abramis brama; assembly: GCF_963993115.1. Lineage (NCBI taxonomy): Eukaryota > Metazoa > Chordata > Actinopteri > Cypriniformes > Leuciscidae > Abramis > Abramis brama. The sequence continues at coordinate 36,988 of NC_139975.1, forward strand.
TTGGTCAAGAAGTCCAAAATCCAGTTTCAGAGTGATGGAGCTAGACCTAGTGCTGCCAGTTTATTCACCAGTGTCTGTGGGATGATTGTGTTAAATGCAGAACTAAAGTCCAAGAAGAGCAGCCTCACATAGGAATCCTTGTTCTCCATGTGTGTGGGACTTGTGGACCACAGCAGCGATGGCGTCAGCCGTCGAGCGGTTCCCCCTGTAGGCATACTGGTGATGGTCAGCTGTTATGTCGATGGACTTTTTTATGTGTGACATAACCAGCCTCTCAAAGCACTTCATTGCTATTGGTGTGAGAGCAATCGGGTGGTAGTCATTTAGACAGGACACTGTGGCGGCCTTTGGCACTGGGACGATGGTAGATGTCTTGAAGCACGTTGGTACTGTGGCCTGGGAGAGTGAGATGTTGAAAATATCCGTCATGACATCTGATAGTTGGTACGCGCAGTCCTTCAGGACCCGACCCGGGACCCCATCAGGGCCTGCAGCTTTGCGGGTGTTTATTTTCTGCAGTGTCATCCTCACCTCAGCTGCTGTCAGACTGAGAGTGGGGTCCTCCGGTGGAGGTGTGACCCTGGACGTGGTGGTGTTGTTTAATGCCTCAAACCAGGCATAAAAGGAGTTGAGGGCGTCAGGTAGTCGAGGGTCTCGGGAAGGGTTTGAATTTGTCTTGCTGTAGTCCGTAAAGCATTTAATGCCCCTCCACATTCTCCGAGGGTCATTTGAGGAAAAGTGTCCCTGGATTTTCTGAGCATACTTTGATTTTGCCCTCCTTATGCCTGCCACCAGGCCTCGTCGGGCTGCCCTCAGTGCGTCTGCATCTCCCCCCCTAAATGCAGCATCCCGCTCTCTCAGGAGGCGGCGCACTTCTGCATTCAGCCATGGTTTCTGATTGTGAGAGACCATGACGGTTTTGGTGGTTGTAACATCCTCAATGCACTTTTTGATGTAGCCCAGTACTGATGTAGTATATTCCTCCAGGTTCACTGTGTCACTGTGTTTGATAATCAGGTATTCAACTTCAGAGCAGTGACTATCAGCCACGGAACAGTTTGTGCACCAACCTTCGTTTTACATAGATGCAGAGTCCGCCTCCCCTTGTTTTCCCCGACAGCTGATTTCGGTCCGAGCGGAAGAGAACTCGCCCCTCAAGCTGGCAGACGAAGTCCGGAATGTTGCTATGGAGCCAGGTCTCTATCAATACAAATACACAGCAATTCCTCATCTCCCTCTGGCACAGTCTCAGTTTTAGTAAGTCCATCTTGTTACCCAACGCTCGAACATTGGACAAGAAGAGTGATGGGATGGCCTGTCTGCTGGTCCTCTTTAACTTAGCAAGCAACACCTCTCTTTTTCCCCTCTTCTGTTTCCTTGTACACCCCTGTACACATCAGTGCACTATTTCCCCTGTAGTGGAGTAGTCTGTTCCTCCATGCCGCTTTCCTCAACAACTGCAGTCTACCTAACATAGTTTTGAGCATAAACGGAACAGGCCAGTTGTCATTCAGTTGCAAGAGCTCAGACCTACTAAACTTTATCGCTGTAATCGTGCTAATAGTAATCTCAGTAATACTGGGAGCTAGAGAAGCTGCTGCACTTCTGCGTGCCGCCATCTTACGCCGCCACATCAGTGTTATCCTGAAACACACACACTTTGATGAGGTTTGAGCTTCCTTGTTTACCATATTTGATATGTGCTGATCGATGACTAAATGAAATCTGTTCATCATTATAAAGCCATCATGTCTCTCCATCATTTGACCATATCTTTATATACATTTTTGAAGCTGGAAAAAAGTTGCACACTTTTATTGGATGGAAAATTTGATGTACTCATTACATCACAAAAAGAATGGAATCTACGCTAATGTTAGTCTCTCTGTTTATTCCGAGGTTTACTCTAATCAGCTGGATCCGGGCCGTATCCAGATCAGATGGAGGACCTGCGCCTAGACACGACCATAACACATGATGTAGTCAGCCGGATCCAGGCCGTGTCCAGATCAGATGGAGGACCTGCGCCTAGACACGACCACAACACATGATGTAGTCAGTCGTATCCAGGCCGTATCCAGATCAGATGGAGGACCTGCACCTAGACACGACCACAACACATGATGTAGTCAGCCGGATCCAGGCCGTGTCAAGATCAGATGGAGGACCTGCGCCTAGACACGACCACAACACATGATGTAGTCAGCCGGATCCGGGCCGTATCCAGATCAGATGGAGGACCTGCACCTAGACACGACCACAACACATGATGTAGTCAGCCGGATCCAGGCCGTGTCAAGATCAGATGGAGGACCTGCGCCTAGACACGACCACAACACATGATGTAGTCACCCGGATCCAGGCCGTGTCCAGATCAGATGGAGGACCTGCACCTAGACACGACCACAACACATGATGTAGTCAGCCGGATCCAGGCCATGTCCAGATCAGATGGAGGACCTGCACCTAGACACAACATGATGTAGTCAGCCGGATCCAGACCGTATCCAGATCAGATGGAGGACCTGCACCTAGACACGACCACAACACATGATGTAGTCAGCCGGATCCGGGCCGTATCCAGATCAGATGGAGGACCTGCACCTAGACACGACCACAACACATGATGTAGTCAGCCGGATCCAGGCCGTATCCAGATCAGATGGAGGACCTGCGCCTAGACACGACCACAACACATGATGTAGTCAGCCGGATCCAGGCCGTGTCCAGATCAGATGGAGGACCTGCTCCTAGACATAACCACAACACATGATGTAGTCAGCCGGATCCGGACCATATCCAGATCAGATGGAGGACCTGCTCCTAGACACGACCACAACACATGATGTAGTCAGCCGGATCCAGGCCGTGTCCAGATCAGATGGAGGACCTGCTCCTAGACACGACCACAACACATGATGTAGTCAGCCGGATCCGGACCGTATCCAGATCAGATGGAGGACCTGCTCCTAGACACGACCACAACACATGATGTAGTCAGCCGGATCCAGGCCGTATCCAGATCTATATATATATATCCATCCATCCATCCATCCATCCATCTTCTACCGCTTATCCGGGGCCGGGTCGCGGGGGCAGCAGTCTAAGCAGGGATGCCCAGACTTCCCTCTCCCTCGACACTTCCTCCAGCTCTTCCGGGGGGACACCGAGGCGTTCCCAGGCCAGCCGGGAGACATAGTCTCTCCAGCGTGTCCTAAGTCTTCCCCGGGGTCTCCTCACGGTGGGACATGCCCGGAACACCTTCCCAGGAAGGCGTCCAGGAGGCATCCGGAAAAGATGCCCGAGCCACCTCAACTGACCCCTCTCAATGTGGAGGAGCAGCGGCTCTACTCTGAGCTCCTCCCGAGTGACCGAGCTTCTCACCCTATCTCTAAGGGAGCGCCCAGCCACTCTGCGGAGAAAGCTCATTTCGGCCGCTTGTATCCGGGATCTTGTCCTTTCGGTCATGACCCAAAGCTCATGACCATAGGTGAGAGTAGGAACGTAGATTGACCGGTAAATCGAGAGCTTCGCCTTGCGGCTCAGCTCCTTCTTCACCACGACAGACCGGTACAGCGACCGCATTACTGCAGAAGCTGCACCGATCCGTCTGTCAATCTCCCGTTCCATCCTTCCCTCACTCGTGAACAAGACCCCGAGATACTTGAACTCCTCCACTTGAGGCAGGAACTCTCCACCAACCTGAAGCGGGCAAGCCACCCTTTTCCGACTGAGGACCATGGCCTCGGATTTGGAGGTGCTGATTCTCATCCCAGCCGCTTCACACTCGGCTGCAAACCGTCCCAGTGCATGCTGGAGGTCCTGGTTTGATGAGGCCAACACGACCACATCATCCGCAAAGAGCAGAGATGAAATCGTGTGGTCCCCAAACCTGACCCCCTCCGGCCCCTGGCTGCGCCTAGAAATTCTGTCCATAAAAATTATGAACAGAACCGGCGACAAAGGGCAGCCCTGCCGGAGTCCAACACGCACCGGGAACAAGTCTGACTTACTGCTGGCAATACGAACCAAGCTCCTACTCCGGTCGTACAGGGACCGGATAGCCCTTAGCAAAGGGCCCCGGACCCCATACTCCCAGAGCACCCTCCACAAGATGCCACGAGGGACACAGTCGAATGCCTTCTCCAAATCCACAAAACACATGTGGATTGGTTGGGCAAACTCCCATGAGCCCTCCAGCACCCTGTAGAGGGTATAGAGCTGGTCCAGTGTTCCACGACCGGGACGAAAACCACACTGTTCCTCCTGAATCCGAGGTTCTACTATCGGCCGGATTCTCCTCTCCAGTACCCTGGCATAGACTTTCCCAGGGAGGCTGAGAAGTATGATCCCCCTATAGTTGGAGCACACCCTCCGGTCCCCCTTCTTGAAAAGAGGGACCACCACCCCGGTCTGCCAATCCAAGGGCACTGTCCCCGACCGCCACGCGATGCTGCAGAGGCGTGTCAGCCAAGACAGCCCCACAACATCCAGAGACTTGAGGTACTCAGGGCGGATCTCATCCACCCCCGGTGCCTTGCCACCGAGGAGTTTCTTGACTACCTCGGTGACTTCAGCTTGGGTGATGGACGGGTCCGCCTCCAAGCCCTCAGCCTCTGCTTCCTCAATGGAAGACGTGACGGCGGGATTGAGGAGATCCTCGAAGTATTCCTTCCACCGTCCGGTGATATCCCCAGTCGAGGTCAACAGCTGCCCTCCTCCACTGTAAACAGCGTTGGTAGGGCACTGCTTCCCTTTCCTGAGGCGCCGGACGGTTTGCCAGAATCTCTTCGAGGCCAGCCGATAGTCCTTCTCCATGGCCTCACCGAACTCCTCCCAGGCCCGAGTTTTTGCCTCCACAACCACCCGGGCTGCAGTCCGCTTGGCCTGTCGGTACCCATCAGCTGCCTCAGGAGTCCCACAAGCCAGCCAGGCCCGATAGGACTCCTTCTTCAGCTTGACGGCATCCCTTACTTCCGGTGTCCACCACCGGGTTCGGGGATCGCCGCCTCGACAGGCACCGGAGACCTTACGGCCACAGCTCCGAGTGGCCGCGTTGACAATGGAGGTGGAGAACATGGTCCACTCGGACTCAATATCTCCAGACTCCCTCGGGATCTGGTCGAAGCTCTGCCGGAGGTGGGAGTTGAAGATCTCTCTGACAGGAGATTCGGCCAAACGTTCCCAACAGACCCTCACAGTACGTTTGGGTCTGCCGAGTCTGTCCAGCTTCCTCCCCCGCCATCGGATCCAACTCACCACCAGGTGGTGATCAGTTGACAGCTCCGCCCCTCTCTTCACCCGAGTGTCCAAGACATACGGCCGGAGGTCGGATGAGACGACCACAAAGTCGATCATCGACCTCCGGCCTAGGGTGTCCTGGTGCCATGTGCACTGATGGACACCCTTATGCTTGAACATGGTGTTCGTTATGGACAAACTGTAACTAGCACAGAAGTCCGATAACAGAACACCACTCGGGTTCAGATCAGGGGGGCCGTTCCTCCCAATCACGCCCCTCCAGGTGTCACTGTCGCTGCCCACGTGGGCGTTGAAGTCCCCCAGTAGAACGACGGAGTCCCCAGTCGGAGCACTTTCCAGCACCCCTCCCAGAGACTCCAAGAAGGCCGGGTACTCTGCACTGCCGTTCGGCCCGTAGGCACAAACGACAGTGAGAGACCTATCCCCGACCCGAAGGCGCAGGGAAGCGACCCTCTCGTTCACCGGGGTGAACTCCAACACATGGCGGCTGAGCTGGGGGGCTATAAGCAAACCCACACCAGCCCGCCGCCTCACACCATGGGCAACTCCAGAGTGGTGAAGAGTCCATCCTCTCTCGAGGAGTGTGGTTCCAGAGCCCAAGCCGTGCGTAGAGGTGATCCCAACTATCTCTAGTTGGAATCTATATATAAATGATATATATATATATATATATAAATGAACTAAATTAATAACTTTTTTACAACAAAAATGAAACATCACTGAACTTACTTAAGCTGGACTGTGATGCTTTTTTCTTCTGGAAACAAACTTTGTTGCATTATTTTCCTGTTATCTCTGTAAAGCTGCCTTGAAACAATCTGTATTGTAAAAAGTGCTATATAAATAAAGGTGACTTGACAAAAAAGATGATAGAATAGTACAAATATCTTCATTGGTGTTCTGGAGATGAAAGAAAGTTTGGAACGAGACGAAAGTAAATGATGACAGAATGACAAACGAGATGGTTTTCTTTCTTACCAATGAAATTGTTCCATTCCGAGTCTAAGTTGGCCTGATTGGCCAGGCAGCCCTTCATGACGTTCAGGCACAGCGAATGACAGGGCTTGAGTGACGGAAATCCACGACATAGCGGACAAAACCACTGCCGCATCAGTGCCCGAACACACTCCGATCCGACAGTCAACTACACACACACAGGATCAAGAACATGATGATCTATTAGGTTTCATGGGATAACCCTGTTTATTTACAGAATAGAACTGTCAGTTTCAGATTATTAGAAGGTTTTTCATGTCATTTCTAGACACAAGAAAATCATAAGTTTATTACAATATTAGCAAAAGGAATGTTTGGAAATCTAAAACTGATGTTTGCTCCTGGCACCACTTCTGATCATATGCACATGTTCCACACAATGTCACGCCACACACCCGGTTTTCTGATCATGTTGTGTTGTTTTGGCATAGTTATTGCGGTTGTGAGATCAGTTATGTTCATTATTAATGCCCAGCACTGAGAAACCTTCTCTCACCTCTGTCACCTTGTTCACGATGTCTCTGCCGGCAGCTAAACCCTGAACTAGCGCCCGCGCCGCAGTGAGCGCTCGAGACACCTGCCAATCACAACAAACTCAGGTGAGGAGGAGTATTATCATAGTAATGATGATGTGAAGTTACACTGATAGTGATGTGGTCACACCAAATATAATAACTATAAACAGAGTTTCAATAAACTCTAAGAGAACAGCAAGTCACACCACAACTATAACGATTACGACACAGAGGAACGATATCGCTGGAATCACTTTCAGCTGATGAACGATAAAAACATTGACAGCCAATAATAATCCATCTTGCTTTAAAGAGCTTGAGCATTTAAAGAGACAGATGACAAAACTCAACGCACTTATAATAAACAGAGCGATATCGTTCTTGGTGTGAACGCACTTTTGATTAAATTTGAGATCAGAGAGTTCTTTTAACTTTCGTCTCTCGCAGTATTGCATGTTTTGAAATTAGAAGAACAACAACGTGATCTTGTGAAAATGTGTGTCATCATAAGCAGATCTGAGAAATCTTTATCATCTTTCTACACATTTTGTTCTCCATCGTGATATGAAAAGCACGTGTGTGAGAGGATACCTGTGTGTGCAGTTTCTGTGGCAGATCTCCGAACGGCTGTAGTTGTTCGGCATGTTTGCTGACACACTCCAGATACTCCTCGCTGAACTCATACTGAGGGTTAACAAGAGAAAACATGCGCTCCACTAACCCTGCCCAGAAATCAGCCAGAACCTCAGACAGACTCACGGTGCTGCCTACAGACAGACAGGTCAGAGAGACAGATCAGAGAGACAGATCAATCAGACAGACAGATCAGAGAGACAGGTCAATCAGACAGATCAATCAGACAGATCAGAGAGACAGACAGGTCAATCAGACAGACAGATCAATCAGACAGACAGATCAATCAGAGAGACATGTCAATCAGACAGACAGGTCAATCAGACAGATCAGAGAGACAGACAGGTCAATCAGACAGACAGATCAATCAGACAGACAGATCAATCAGAGAGACATGTCAATCAGACAGACAGGTCAATCAGAGAGAGAGACAGACAGACAGACAGACACACACACACACACACACACACACACACACACTGTTCCCCGAATTAGGAAATACAAAAAACTTCTAAACCCATTTAAGGGTAAACATTTAATCGATATTCAACAAATAAAAAACAGCTTTAAAGGTCCCATGACATGCTACTTTTTGTAGGCTTTAATATAGTCCTTAGTGGTCCTTAGTACTGTATCTGAAATCTCTTTCCAAAAATTCAGCCTCGGTGCAGAATTATAGCCACTACAAGCCAGTCCCAGAATGAGCTTCCTTCAGACGGGCCGTTTCGGTGTCTGTAGCTTTAAATACTAATGAGGAGGAGAAAGGCGGCGCAAGATGGAGGGTGGGTGTGGCCTTGACCATCTTGCGCAACGGTACCATGCACGTTTGTTTATGTTGGATATATTGCAATGACACGAAGACACGCAGTCGTTCAAGCATTTCAGTTTGACCCAGAATCTGATCCAGATGAAGAAGCAACGGATGAAAAAGTTGCAACTCAGCGGCTCCAGCAGGACGTTTCCGAATGGTTAGTTTAAAATATTATGTCTGGATACGGTACTTTATTCGGATGGTTTACAGTTATTATCATGTAGCTAACGCGAACCTACTGTTGCCTTTTCATGAGAGATCTGTAACGTCTGTAATTTATCTTATTACAATTACATCAAGCTCTGCGATCTTGAAATGCGGATATCGCGCGCGCCATATAACCAACAGGAAAACGGTTATCCAAATAACAAAGAAATGTACAGTGTGTGTAACTTGATGCTGTCTACCTTTACATTAGCGCAAAGTAACTGCATAGCTGCATTGCTAATGTGACAGCCACATTCTACGTGTAACATGCTAGGTAACCATAAACAGTAAAGCAACACACTTATATATAATTTGTTGACTTACTTGTCCGACGTTCAGCAAGTCCAGCTCTGTATTGACCATTCGATGTTCATTTGTACATCCAATTATTGAGCAATTATTATGCTTCGCTCGCTCAAAAGCCATGATATCTCTCGTGGACAAACTAAAATCGCGCGCGCGCGCGTTCTACTTCCTAGCTCATTTTCTCATGGGCGAGAAATATTCTCTGGCCGGGCAAAGCAGAGAAAGGGGAGGTAACATTCTCCTTATAACGTCATAAGGAGGAGATTCAAGATCAGCCCGGTTGAGCTTCCATTTTCTCAAAGGCAGAGAAAGATAGCAAAAGCTCGATTTACACCGATTAAAATTTCTAGAAACTTCGGGACCATATACAGGCTAGGGGAACTCATATTAATGTTAAAAAACCTCAGAAAGTGGAAATTTCATGTCATGGGACCTTTAATACAGATGACCGATTGATAAAGCTCGGGTTGCTGAATATTCGATCCCTTACTTGAAAAGCACTCATTGTTAATGATATGATTACAGATAATAACCTAGATGTGCTGTGTTTCACAGAAACCTGGCTAAAACCAAACGATTATATTACTTTAAATGAGTCCACCCCGCAAGATTACTGTTATAAACATGAACCTCGTCTGAAAGGCAAAGGGGGAGGTGTTGCTGTAATCTATAGTAATATCTTCATTACTAAAAAGTCTAATTTCAAATATAATTCTTTTGAAGTGTTGGTACTAAATGTAACACTATCTAGTGTAAATAATAAATTACGTTTGAGATTTGTGCTGGCTACTGTATACAGGCCACCAGGGCACCATACAGACTTTATCAAAGAATGTGCTGATTTTCTATCAGAGTTAATATTGGCTGCAGATAAAGTCATAATTGTTGGTGATTTTAATATACATGTAGATAACAAAAAAGATGCATTGGGATTGGCATTTAGAGACATTCTTAACTCTATTGGAGTTAGACAACACGTGTCAGGACCTACTCATTGTCGTAATCATACTCTAGATCTAATATTATCACACGGAATAGATGTTGATGCCGTTGAAATTCTGCAGTAGAGCGATGACATCTCAGATCATTATCTAGTCTCGTGTAAACTTCATTTAGCCAAGGCTGCAAAGCCGACTCAGTGTTTCAAATATGTTAGACCTATCACTTCTGCCACTAAAGATTGCTTTATTAATAATCTTCCTGATCAGTTTCATCATCTCAGCATCCCAGATAGCTTAGAAGAACTCGATATTGCGACAGAAACTTTTAACTCTCTCTTTTCCAGCACTTTAGACACAGTTGCTCCGTTGTGCTTAAAGAAGATTAAAGAAAATAGTCCAACGCCGTGGTACAACGAGCACACTCGGCCCTTAAGAGAGCAGCCAGAGAGATGGAGCGCAACTGGAAGAAAACAAAACTAGAGGTATTTCGCATCTCATGGAGAGAAAGCTCGATTGCATTCAGAGAGGCTTTAAAAGCTGAAGAAATAAAGCTTCTACTTCTGAAGTTTCCAAGCAGCACAGCAGTAATGACTTTATGAACTTCTTTACTTACAAAAATAATAATATAAGAGAGAAAATTATAACTATGCAACCATCTACTACAGTATCGCATAAGGCAGTGCATTGTAGTCTCCCTGAGGAAAAATTTTATTCATTCATTGCTATAGAAGAGTGTGGCGAGGGGGGCGTGGTTCTGCGGAGTCTGAAGCGGGAGAGAGAGGAAGGAAGCGAGCGGTGAGTAAGTAGGTCAAGTGCAGATGATGAACACCTGTGTCTGATTTCAGTAATTGGCGTGGAGAGACCGGATATTCACCTTATTCCGCCCCGCCCACTTTTACTTCTGTCCAGTACTTCCGTTGTAAACCAACTTCCGGTTTAGCGGACCCTCATTCAATTTCGAGGAGAACTGCAGAGAAGTCTCACTGATAAAATGTCACATAAGATAAGCTAATTTGTGCCAAATGTGCTATGTACGTGTGTACCAACAGCACAGCAATGCACTGTTTCTCGGGGTAATTTTTAAACGACTTTTAGGTGTTTATATGACCCGTCTGCCTGTCTGATCGCAGCCCGGCCGATGTGTAGTGTTTAGCCTACATTAGCCACAAACATCTAATGTTGTAATGGTCTCACTACAGGACACATACACATGCTATACCTTGTTTGAAAGCTATGGTCCTCTAGAGTTCAGTCGCTGGATTTATTTTACAGCCATTACTTGTGTTAGAGATCAAACCATAAGAAATTGCAGCTAGCAGTTAGCTAAGCTAACGTTACCCTCTTGTTCATCTAGTTGAGGCTCTACTTTCTTTCTACACCAGTTCGTGGCTATTTTTTTCTCATCTGTTGGCTATACACTGCAAATGTATCTGGTGATTAAGCAAACAAACTGTGGTGTAATAATGTTTCAAACTTTACATGTAGTAGTGTTTGTGCACATCTTCATAACTAAGTAATAAAGACAGCTATTAAATAATTTGATTGTGGCATTGTTTCAAAAGCTTCAAGTGAAATGTACTTTAGTACGTTGCAGCAGTTGTTAATAACCATAGTCCAACGCATTTGGCTATAATATTTTAGTCTATCTACTTATATCAAGACAGATTGGACCAGGGCAAACAAAGCGCTAAGTAGCTAAACCAGGAAGTGAGATTACGCGGATGGCGCCACCCAGTACTACTTCCGGAATAAGGTGAATAAACCCGACCGGGAGAGAGGGAGAGAGGAACTGGGTCCTTGTGTGCTGCTGCCGACCGAGAGAGAGAAAAGCTGACGATTTATATTCTGAATTATTGACTGTGTTTATGCTGTGCTGCCGCACAGTGAACGCGCTACGTGCGCACCTTTTTGTTTGTATTTTCAAATAGAGTGAATAAACGAGAGTCCCCTTGTCTTCTTCCTTCCCTGACGATAACGAACTGAACCTCATCACAAAGAGGAAGAATTTTCTAAACTCATTAAAATCATATAAATCAACAACATGTATGTTAGACCCTATACCGACTAAGCTATTGAAAGAGATGCTTCCAGAGCTCATAGATCCTCTTCTTACTATCATTAATTCATCTTTGTCATTAGGATACGTACCGAAAACCTTTAAGATGGCTATGATTAAACCTCTTAAAAACACAACTTGATCCTACAGAATTAGTCAATGGCAGGCTGATCTCGAATCTACCTTTACTGTCAAAGATACTAGAAAAAGCGGTATCCTAACAACTATGTTCCTTTTTTAGAAAGAAATGATATCTGTGAGGATTTCCAGTCAGGATTTAGACCGTACCATAGTACCGAGACAGCTCTCAATAGAGTCACAAATGATTTGCTCTTATCATCTGATCGTGGTTGTATCTCGCTATTAGTGTTACTCGATTCCACTACTTTAGAAAAGCTGTAGTCACGCGGCGATTTCACCGCCGCATACTGTGTGAAACACCCATAGGGAATCATGCGGTGCGGGATTACATTTTAACTGTGCGTTCACACCGGACGCGAATAGCGTGTCAAATTCGCGCCTGCCGCGTCTAGTTATACGCTTGACCACTTTGTGTCCATTCGCGCATCAAAAGACGGTAGCGGTCAGAACTCTGGTGTAGGCTACTTTGGACGGAGCGGGCGGTCTGACTGACAATAGCCCACTCCCGACATCTTTTGTACACCTGTACACCTAGCTCTGAGGAGCTGTTTGGTACTGAAACCATTGTCAGTCAACAACATTCTTTTTTTGCAAGGATGTTTGAAATAGTTCGGCAGAAAAAAGCCTACTTCATTTGTCAGTAGGGCAATATGATTTTCGTTTATGTTGCTTAGAAATTTGAGTGATAGGCTTTGTCCTATTTAATTTATGTTAGGCTATTTATATTTCATAATTTTTTTCTGTGGCATTTTTTTTCTCTGCTGACAGTACAATGTTAAAATAGCCTAATATTTATATTGACACGAACACAATTTTTGTATAGCATTTATTATAGGCTACTTAATCTCATTCTTTCCATTAGAGACATTTTAATGTGAGATTATGGAAACGAGATCTAAATTTTGCAGAACCGTCAGGTCGGGAAATAAAGCGGGTGAACACAGAGTGTATTTTAAGCGGTTGCTGAATAGAACCTTGTGGGAGCGGGACGGGGAAAAAACAGTGCCGCGCAGACCTAATTAAACCTTAGGTGTGTATGTGTGTGTCCCGAATAAATAATAATAAAAAAAAAGGAATAAAGTTCAAAAGTCGGACTGTAAGCGAATGAGGTATGATTGCTATTCACACCTTTATTAAAATGGATGTAATCTGTTACCACAATAGTACTTGATCTGTTTAAAATGATTTCCTTGATATATGCCTAAGGTGTTAAATTAAAAATTAAAAATAAAAAATAAAAAATTGTCTAATCCAGAAATTAATTTTTCCTATTTTTGATCTGAGCACAATCAGAAAATCAGAAAACCCATTGTTATTCGTTTTTTCATTTTAGTTCAGGAAATAAATAATGGAAAAACAAGTTTTTGTAGATGTAGTCAGCCGGATCCGGGCCGTATCCAGATCAGATGGAGGACCTGCGCCTAGACACGACCACAACACATGATGTAGTCAGCCGTATCCAGATCAGATGGAGGACCTGCGCCTAGACACGACCACAACGCATGATGTAGTCAGCCGTATCCAGATCAGATGGAGGACCTGCGCCTAGACACGACCACAACACATGATGTAGTCAGTCGTATCCAGGCCGTATCCAGATCAGATGGAGGACCTGCGCCTAGACACGACCACAACGCATGATGTAGTCAGCCGGATCCGGGCCGTATCCAGATCAGATGGAGGACCTGCACCTAGACATGACCACAACGCATGATGTAGTCAGCCGGATCCGGGCCGTATCCAGATCAGATGGAGGACCTGCGCCTAGACACGAGTCACACGACCACAACGCGTGATGTAGTCAGCCGGATCCGGGCCGTATCCAGATCAGATGGAGGACCTGCGCCTAGACACGACCACAACGCATGATGTAGTCAGCCGGATCCAGGCCGTATCCAGATCAGATGGAGGACCTGCACCTAGACACGACCACAACACATGATGTAGTCAGCCGGATCCAGGCCGTATCCAGATCAGATGGAGGACCTGCGCCTAGACACGAGTCACACGACCACAACGCGTGATGTAGTCAGCCGGATCCGGGCCGTATCCAGATCAGATGGAGGACCTGCGCCTAGACACGAGTCACACGACCACAACGCGTGATGTAGTCAGCCGGATCCGGGCCGTATCCAGATCAGATGGAGGACCTGCGCCTAGACACGACCACAACGCATGATGTAGTCAGCCGGATCCGGGCCGTATCCAGATCAGATGGAGGACCTGCACCTAGACACGACCACAACACATGATGTAGTCAGCCGGATCCAGGCCGTATCCAGATCAGATGGAGGACCTGCGCCTAGACACGAGTCACACGACCACAACGCGTGATGTAGTCAGCCGGATCCGGGCCGTATCCAGATCAGATGGAGGACCTGCGCCTAGACACGAGTCACACGACCACAACGCGTGATGTAGTCAGCCGGATCCGGGCCGTATCCAGATCAGATGGAGGACCTGCGCCTAGACACGACCACAACGCATCCCTGAAGTGTCAGCAGAGATTGTGTCTACTAGACTCTCCCCTGTGAAGGCCTCATCAACACTCTGATCTCTTCAACCAGTTGGAACTGGATAATATTCTGAATGTTCTGATCCAATCTGACTTCTGACCTGTAATGCTGCCTGAATCATAATCATACACTGTTCGCTCGTTGGCCAGACTGAGACTGAGCCTGGGTTCTCCTAAGGTTTTTTCCTCCATTCTGTCACTGATGGAGTTTTGGTTCCTGTCACTGGTTAGGTTTCGCCTTTTTCCACCTTTGTTGCAATTGGCTTGGCTTGCTTAGTTGGGACATTAAATTTAACATTTAATTTAATATTCAACAATATTATTGATCTGCCTGCATTGACTGTATTATACAAGAACTGAACTGAGCTGGATGATGACATCACGGTTTACTCCAGAGCGGATATATATACTTTGTTGCATTATATTCCTGTTATCTTTGTAAAGCTGCTTTGAAACAATCTGTATTGTAAAAACCGCTAAATAAATAAATGTGACTTGACTTGACTTGACTTGACACACACACACACAGACAGACAGACAGACAGACAGACACACACACACACACACACACACACACTGACCCGTGTAGAAGCGCCTCAGGTCAGTGAACAGCTGCTGGAACATGTGAGCGTTCTGTGTGTACAGGTGACCGTACGTCTGCGTGAACATCTCGTTCATCGATCTCTCCGCCCCATCCAGCAGCTCACGGAAGAACTCTGACATCACAGGAGAAAAGCCTTCATCACACACAACACACACAACCTCTGTTTCTGACACCACAACACACACAACCTCTGCTTCTGACACCACAACACACACAACCTCTGCTTCTGACACCACAACACACACAACCTCTGTTTCTGACACCACAACACACACAACCTCTGTTCTCTGATACTAAAACACTATATCACACATTAATAAAGCAGCTGGTAACGTATGCGTCCTCACCATCAAGCCTGCGGTGTCTCTGAGTGAAGGTGGTGAGCAGGAAGTGGCTGGTGTCTCGGACCGCGGACAGGAAGTTAGCCTGGCTCTGCCGCGCGAGCGTGTCCTCCATCTCACTGGAGCAGCAGGTGTAGTCGCGAGCACACACGCGCAGGTGTTCACCTGACAGCGAGAGCACAGCTTAAACACACACACACTTCTGGAATAAAGCAGCAAAGAAATCTGGCTGCATATAATCAGACCGACAAACAATCAATAATCAATCAAAATACACTCACCTAAAGGATTATTAGGAACACCTGTTCAATTTCTCATTAATGCACTTATCTAATCAACCAATCACATGGCAGTTGCTTCAATGCATTTAGGGGTGTGGTCCTGGTCAAGACAATCTCCTGAACTCCAAACTGAATGTCAGAATGGGAAAGAAAGGTGATTTAAGCAATTTTGAGCGTGGCATGGTTGTTGGTGCCAGACGGGCCGGTCTGAGTATTTCACAATCTGCTCAGTTACTGGGATTTTCACGCACAACCATTTCTAGGGTTTACAAAGAATGGTGTGAAAAGGGAAAAACATCCAGTATGCGGCAGTCCTGTGGGCGAAAATGCCTTGTTGATGCTAGAGGTCAGAGGAGAATGGGCCGACTGATTCAAGCTGATAGAAGAGCAACTTTGACTGAAATAACCACTCGTTACAACCGAGGTATGCAGCAAAGCATTTGTGAAGCCACAACACGCACAACCTTGAGGCGGATGGGCTACAACAGCAGAAGACCCCACCGGGTACCACTCATCTCCACTACAAATAGGAAAAAGAGGCTACAATTTGCACAAGCTCACCAAAATTGGACAGTTGAAGACTGGAAAAATGTTGCCTGGTCTGATGAGTCTCGATTTCTGTTGAGACATTCAGATGGTAGAGTCAGAATTTGGCGTAAACAGAATGAGAACATGGATCCATCATGCCTTGTTACCACTGTGCAGGCTGGTGGTGGTGGTGTAATGGTGTGGGGGATGTTTTCTTGGCACACTTTAGGCCCCTTAGTGCCAATTGGGCATCGTTTAAATGCCACGGCCTACCTGAGCATTGTTTCTGACCATGTCCATCCCTTTATGACCACCATGTACCCATCCTCTGATGGCTACTTCCAGCAGGATAATGCACCATGTCACAAAGCTCGAATCATTTCAAATTGGTTTCTTGAACATGACAATGTACTAAAATGGCCCCCACAGTCACCAGATCTCAACCCAATAGAGCATCTTTGGGATGTGGTGGAACGGGAGCTTCGTGCCCTGATGTGCATCCCACAAATCTCCATCAACTGCAAGATGCTATCCTATCAATATGGGCCAACATTTCTAAAGAATGCTTTCAGCACCTTGTTGAATCAATGCCACATAGAATTAAGGCAGTTCTGAAGGCGAAAGGGGGTCAAACACAGTATTAGTATGGTGTTCCTAATAATCCTTTAGGTGAGTGTATATACAGTATGTATAATATATTAGGCACAATAGGCTACATCTATATGCCCATATACTATACAATATTATATATCAAAGCAGCTAAAACAAAACAAAATTTCCACTGTGCTACATTTTACACTTTTATAACATTATAAGTTAATCTGTTTAGTTAATTTCCAACATCATTTTGTTTACTTCACATTATGATTTTTTTATATTGACTACTTGTGGACTGGAAAATGAAAATGCTCGTAAATCTGCCATACAGATGACAGACAGATCAGCTACAGCAACACATTCATTACTCTCGAACAGCATACACCATTATGAGCAGGTGCAAGTGTTTTCTTTCTCTGTCTGTGTGTGTGTGTGTGTGTGTGAGTGTCTCACCGCTGATGCGCGCGTGCGGCGCGGTGTCCAGGCTGTGTTTCTCTCCGTAAACCCGGCGTGACTCTCCGCAGCTCCTCGCGCCGCCCGCGACGCCCCATAGCGCGATCACACACATCAGCGTCATCTTTATCATCTTTACAAACACGGAGTCGGTGCTGCGAGACACTTTATCTGTGATTAAATATGAGGAAAAGTGAATCTGCTGCGTCTCAGCTGAGCGCGTCTCTCTTTGTCCCGGGATGATCTCTCTCTCTCTCTCTCTCTCACACACACACACACACACACACACACACACACACACCTACCTCCTCCCTAAAGAGCGTGTCTCTGAACAATAGAAACGCTCTTTGTTGGATTTTTCACAGTACCAGCCGTTTTATTCAGACGGATCAGGCGTGTAAAGGAGTTTAAAGGATAAAAAAATAATAATCTGCAAATAATGATTCGTATTGAAAATTAAATGATTCACGTAATTTACGTGCACTTTCATTTATGAACTCAATTGGACGAGTTAAATGGATGCGACGTCAAACACGATTTAATGAGTAGCTGTAATAAACGTGTCATTAATGTTTTGATATGATGATTCATGACTCTTTCACTTAATAAAATGAAAGCAACTGTACAGCGTAGAAAAGACTGAAATACACAATTCTGAACCCGGTACTTTAGATCATAGCGAGAATGCAATGTCTAAAAGTTTTATCCATTTTATTATTATTATTATTGTTATTATTATTATTATTATTATCAACATACATAATACATCACTAAAACAATATAGTCTCAGAACGTGTTTCCATCCTAAACAGAGATGAGAGATCAGGATAAGTCACGTGACTCGCTGCTGCCAGTATTGATCGCTGCCAGCTGCTGTCATTATCTAGTCAATAATTCAATACGCACTAAAACCAATACAAAAAAAAGCTAAGAAACATTTAGAGACTTTGCCAACGATTAAGAATTTAATAAATAAATTAATTCATTAATCAAGGGGTGCACAAACAATGGTTGCTATGCCTTGTGCCAATGCAGGATTCATCCAATCAGACTTGACTCTGTTCAGACATTGGCCAATTATCGTCCAGACGGCCAGAGTCACCAGCCAATCATTTTCCAGAGATGTTTCTTTGCCTTGACCAGTGACCAGTGAGGGATTTGCGCGCGAACTGTCAGTCAGTCAGTCACAGACAGATCAATAACTTCACACTACAGTTTTCTTCCGATAGTGATCAATAATTGGAAATCTGCCGAAGTTGCCCATTAACTGATTCTGAGGTAAGAGACTTTCTTCGGACAGATTATCGAGTTTAAAGTAAATTTACTTCAAAGATTACGATTTTGTGAGGTAAAAACGGAACTTGTCTTTCTCATGTTGGTTTTGCATCGGTTTTAATTAATGTTGTTAACAGATGATTTGATAATTATTTTTGAGTGTAGAGGGCTTTGTTTGCTCATGTTTGTCATGTTTTACTCATTAATTATTTTTCAGTCTCTGTGTAACGTTAGATTTTAACTGATGAAGTAACAATAATCCAGAAGACTGAATGACGGTTTAAAACGTGACCAATACAGTAAAAACGAAGTAACGTTAGTATATGAAGATTTACCCACGCCAGTGAAGCGAACTGACACGTAGGTCACATGACAAACTGATACCATGGCGAATGTTGTATGTACGGTTAACATTCATACTATATAGAACATACTTTTTTAGCTCTCTCAAAGTAAGTACGAGTGAGCATCATATGAAGCACACTTCAGAACCTCGCCGGAAGTAGTAGCTCATTTTTTGCGACTCGTTTATGAGTCCTGTGAGTTTGGACATGGTTTGGACACTCCTCTAGTCACACACACACACTGGCTGCGTTCGAAACCGCATACTCAATGAGTAGGTACTTAATTTCAATAAGTACTTACTTAACGAGCGCTAAAAGAGTAGGTACTTTATAGCCAGATCT
This sequence comes from Abramis brama, assembly GCF_963993115.1. NCBI lineage: Eukaryota > Metazoa > Chordata > Actinopteri > Cypriniformes > Leuciscidae > Abramis > Abramis brama. The sequence goes on from NC_139975.1 coordinate 56,136, forward strand.
CGTTGAGTATGAATGCGAACCGGACATCTGCCATGTTGACGTTATCATGTGACCTACGACGCGTTATCACACGCGCAACAACTTTAAAGATTTGAACGACACGTTTAATTCATCTATCTGTAAATATGCTCATTTTATGGTCTTTTTGAAGAAACTGCTGCCCATTTATTTTGTGAATACATAACCCTACTAATGTGACCCACGTTTTATCCTTAACGATATTATTTATTTTTATTACGAAATCCCAAAATTGTAATATCTTGAATATGTTGTTAATTTATTTTTATTTTATATCCAAACATTTTCATCCACAAGCAAAAGTGGCTAACTGCTTTCTGGTTTCCTCTTTTTCTTTTTGAATTTCATCCCTCAGGCCTAGGCCTATAAATAACAAAAAATGCTTTTTTTAAAATGTGTTATAATGAATTATTTAAGAAAATATATATTAAGATATTCAACCTTGTAGGTTGTTTTTTCCTGTGTAAAAAATCCCATATTATGTATGCAAACCCATAATATATATATACAGTATATATATATATATATATATATATATATACCTCATAACATCAGTATCTCGACAGCCCTACCTAGAATGGTTTTCCTCAGCGTTTGTAATGTCTGCACAAAGGGCAGCTGTGTGAAGATTCGGCTTTGGAGAAAACTGTTGATTTTGTACTCAAAAAATGTAGGCTAAGTATCATTAATATTAAAAATTAATATTACCTCAGAATGAATTGCATTGCTATCCCACCCCAAAACATACAATAATAACAACAATAAATGCTGACCAATACTTAATTATATTACTTTTTACTGAAAATGATAAAAAACAAATTGCAATGCATGTCATATGACACAGCTATGCATGAATACACTCTAGATGTGTATATAGTGAACATATCTACATTTTCTTTCAAACAATTAAATAAAACATGAATTAAATAATTATATTTTATTTATTGACAACAATGAGAAATATTAATAAATTAGTAAAAGAATGAATGAAAGTCACCATCACACAATAAACAAATGCATATACAAGTCAACACATGAAACAAAGCTTTATTCAAACTACAGTCATGTATGTAGACTACAGGCGCTGAACCCATTCTGCAGCTTTATTCTGATGACTCAGCTGACCGCCAGAGGTGAGCCGTTCCTTCGTGCCCGAGGTTGTAAGGGCAGGTGGAGTGATGGTGGGACTCGTAAGGGCAGGAGGAGTGATGGTGGGACTCGTAAGGGCAGGTGGAGTGATGGAGGGTCTCGTAAGGGCAGGTGGAGTGATGGAGGGACTCGTAAGGGCAGGTGGAGTGATGGAGGGTCTCGTAAGGGCAGGTGGAGTGATGGGCAGGTGGAGTGATGGAGGGACTCGTAAGGGCAGGTGGAGTGATGGAGGGTCTCGTAAGGGCAGGTGGAGTGATGGAGGGACTCGTAAGGGCAGGTGGAGTGATGGAGGGTCTCGTAAGGGCAGGAGGAGTGATGGTGGGACTCGTAAGGGCAGGTGGAGTGATGGAGGGTCTCGTAAGGGCAGGTGGAGTGATGGAGGGACTCGTAAGGGCAGGTGGAGTGATGGAGGGTCTCGTAAGGGCAGGTGGAGTGATGGGCAGGTGGAGTGATGGAGGGACTCGTAAGGGCAGGTGGAGTGATGGAGGGTCTCGTAAGGGCAGGTGGAGTGATGGAGGGACTCGTAAGGGCAGGTGGAGTGATGGAGGGTCTCGTAAGGGCAGGTGGAGTGATGGAGGGACTCGTAAGGGCAGGTGGAGTGATGGAGGGACTCGTAAGGGCAGGTGGAGTGATGGAGGGTCTCGTAAGGGCAGGTGGAGTGATGGAGGGACTCGTAAGGGCAGGTGGAGTGATGGAGGGTCTCGTAAGGGCAGGTGGAGTGATGGGCAGGTGGAGTGATGGTGGGACTCGTAAGGGCAGGTGGAGTGATGGAGGGTCTCGTAAGGGCAGGTGGAGTGATGGAGGGACTCGTAAGGGCAGGTGGAGTGATGGAGGGTCTCGTAAGGGCAGGTGGAGTGATGGAGGGACTCGTAAGGGCAGGTGGAGTGATGGAGGGACTCGTAAGGGCAGGTGGAGTGATGGAGGGTCTCGTAAGGGCAGGTGGAGTGATGGAGGGACTCGTAAGGGCAGGTGGAGTGATGGAGGGTCTCGTAAGGGCAGGTGGAGTGATGGAGGGACTCGTAAGGGCAGGTGGAGTGATGGAGGGACTCGTAAGGGCAGGTGGAGTGATGGAGGGTCTCGTAAGGGCAGGTGGAGTGATGGAGGGACTCGTAAGGGCAGGTGGAGTGATGGAGGGACTCGTAAGGGCAGGTGGAGTGATGGAGGGACTCGTAAGGGCAGGTGGAGTGATGGAGGGACTCGTAAGGGCAGGTGGAGTGATGGAGGGTCTCATCCATGGCACCATCTCCAGGATTCAGCTCTGGGCTCCTCATCCTCAGTGCTCACACCAGCCTGCTGACATTTCAGATCCTACAAAAATGCACAAACAACACAAAAGCAGTAATTTCAACCGCACAATGTCATTTGATTTCAGACAAAAACGCTTTTTTTCACAAATGCCGCCCTCATCTTCCCTTGCAGGTCCTGCTCCACCACAAAAGCTGTGTGGCAAATGCACAGAAATCAAGAATCAGAAAAGTGCTGTAATAGCTCTGTTTGAAATTACAATAATTAAAATAAACTACAACTTAATATTTAAATAGTTGTTGTCATTCATTTCTGTAATATACTCACTCAAAGCCTTCATGAGCCACTCTCCACCGGATAAACACACACGTGTTCGTCTGACCCTGTAACATCCAAACAAGACTCACATTACCTCTCTGATTTATGAACTCAACACTACATTTACATGCTGAGGTTGTTTTAACTTTTTATCCAACATAAATGTTCCTCAATTTATCAACAGTAAAATAGACAAATAAAATAGATAACTTATGTTTAGTTACTTTATAGATTTGTTCTACATAATAGCACACATTCATCACTCAGATGCTTATTTCATGTTGTGATATTTCAAGATTTTCCTGTCAGATGTAAATAGACATTTAAAATAAGCATCTTTAAGATGTATATGGCTTATGTAAATCCACTTTAGAGACCTAACTTGCGTGTCCTTACTGGAGCTCCCCTGTTAGCTAACGTTATACATAATAAAACGTGTTTTTACAGCAAAATCACAACTATACTATACTGTGTAATGTCTTTACACCTTCAACAATTCAACAGTTTACTCTACATTAATTCAACACATGCAATTTTAACACAAGGAACCGTGTTTACTCACATTTGAAAGCACCCGCGTCGCTGATCTCTGCGATGTTTGATAATGATGTATCCTCTCGCGTGGCCTCCTGGGATAGAAGAGTATCCATCGCTGAGCACTCGAAAATCTGGCCGGAAGCAGTAAACCATCCGGGAACTTCTCGCCTACTCTTTTATGAATACTGATGTTTCTAACGTACTGCTTCCTTCACGTACTGTTTTCGCCGACTATATAGTAGGAAAGTAGGCATATTCGAACGCACTTAAGTCCGAATCTCGCGATAATTAGTACGTCATCCAGGTAATTCTCGCCTACTCTTTTGGATTCGTACATACTTTTTTGCTCGCCTACTCTTTTTTCCCATACTAAATAGTAGGGAAGTTACTACTTCAAACGCAGCAACTGCTTTCTGCTGACTGAGGAAGATCGCGAGGCCTCTATAGTAAAGTATGCAATCTCATGATGCCTACGTTAGGGTTAGATTAACGTATTTATATTAATATTTATATCAATTTAGATTAATCTCAGTGACTCATTATTTTTGAGTACTTTCATCAAAAAGTTTCGTTTAGTGTTGTTACATGTTTACACCAG
>NC_139975.1:70000-90000 GCF_963993115.1 Abramis brama
AATGCGCAAACCGGCGCAAATGAAAGTGAAAGTAAGTCGCAGACGCTCAACACAAAATCATCTTCATTAAAATAAAGAAACGAAAGGATATTACCAGTGCTGCGCTCTCCTAGCGCTGATCTAGAAATGAGCTGATGATCAATCAAATGCAGCTCATGTTTCGGTGACGTGACTCTGCATAGGCCTACAGCTGAATATAGCACGGGAACTGAAGATCGGATTTATATCAGTTTTGCGAAAACACACTTATGTGACTAACGTCAGGTGTAAATGTAATAGTTTTGATCAGTAAAAACGCATGAAGTGCCCAGGTGTAAACAGGCCCCCAGACACGCAAGTGAACACGCAGTGAGCTAGATAAGCAACACAGTATGAAGCCTATAGTCATGATCTCAAAAGACCAAGTGCAAAAAAACAAAACAAGGAACTCCCGCACACTATCAATACTTGCAAATGAGTATCAAAATTTTATTAGCAACGTTTCGGTCTCAGCAAAAGATAAAGTGCAGAAACTGAAGCTAGGACCGAAACAGTCGACACTGAGGACAGGAAGAAAAACTCATTTTTTGAGGACAACTTAATGTACTGCAGAGGACAGAAGCAAGCGGGCATTAGTTTTGTTTTTAGCACTTTTTACTTGTTCATTCTTTTTATACATTTTGAAGTAAAAAATAATAATTACATAAAATTATAGTGAGAGTAATAAATGACAGAATTTTCATTTTTGTGTGAACTAGGGTTAGTTCTGTCATGTATTACTCTCCCTAATGTCGTCCCAAACCCGTTCTAACCTAACCCTAACCCTAACCCTCCCTCCATTGACAGCTACACAACTGACACTTCTAATGACAGCTGCACAACTGGGTTAACCCTAACCCTGACAGCTACACAACTGACACTTCTAATGACAGCTACACAACTGGGTTAACCCTAACCCTGACAGCTACACAACTGACACTTCTAATGACAGCTACACAACTGGGTTAACCCTAACCCTGACAGCTACACAACTGACACTTCTAATGACAGCTACACAACTGGGTTAACCCTAACCCTGACAGCTACACAACTGACACTTCTAATGACAGCTACACAACTGACACTTCTAATGACAGCTACACAACTGACACTTCTAATGACAGCTACACAACTGGGTTAACCCTAACCCTGACAGCTACACAACTGACACTTCTAATGACAGCTACACAACTGACACTTCTAATGACAGCTTCACAACTGGGTTAACCCTAACCCTGACAGCTACACAACTGGGTTAACCCTAACCCTGACAGCTGCACAACTGGGTTAACCCTAACCCTGACAGCTGCACAACTGGGTTAACCCTAACCCTGACAGCTGCACAACTGGGTTAACCCTAACCCTGACAGCTACACAACTGGGTTTACCCTAACCCTGACAGCTACACAACTGGGTTTACCCTAACCCTGACAGCTGCACAACTGGGTTTACCCTAACCCTGACAGCTGCACAACTGGGTTAACCCTAACCCTGACAGCTACACAACTGGGTTAACTCTAACCCTGACAGCTACACAACTGACACTTTTAATGCTTCAAAAAGTTCATAAAGAGATCATAAAACTAACCCATATGAATTGAGCAGTTTAAAGCTCCAATATGTAGGAATTTTGTAATAAAATTTCCGAAAATAACTTGGACAGTGTGATATATTTCCTCCAGTTGTGTACTTACAATATCTCAAAAGTCTCCAAAGATTTTTTATTTCAGAGAAATTCCGATTTTAAATAACTGGCCGTCCCGGAAAAGAAATGTCGCGCCTCAGTGACGCAATGTCCGCTCTATCCTTTTTTTCCGGTGTGGTGGAATATCCTATCACATGGTCCACACCGGAAAAAAAGGATAGAGCGGACATTACGTCACTGAGGCGCGACATTTCTTTTCCGAAAAAAATTCGACATTTTTATTTTATTTTTTTACAACAACTTTATTGAGTTTTTTTTTCTTATCACAATAAACAATAACGACGTCTGACAAAGAATAAAAAAGAATAAAATAAAAAATATGACCCACCACACCGGAATATCACGGTCAAATGCGGAAGTGGTAGTTATAGCGTTATTGCCATAGACTGTATGGTTATAGCTGTTATGGATCACGATTACTCTTTGGCGAGTATTGAAGTGCCAACAAAACGAAAGCGTCCATATTCGGATACATGCGGAGTCACGGACTGTGTGACAAACGGAGGAATAAAACCCGGATAAATATCGGCAGGCGTTTTCGAGATGGAGAGAGATGCGCGACTATCTTGGACTTGACAGAGACTCTGCTCTCGCGAGTGTATTGATAGACAGGTAAGACATGCAACTGTCAATAATAGCACTTATAAACAAAGTTATATTGCTCTTTGTACTTCGGTAAGGCTTTTTATCACGTGTGGTGACCGAGATTATGGCAGTACAATTAAATACAATCGGATATGTTGTTAAAAAATATATTTAGTCATTACTTGCAAATGTTCGTTCAAATTTACTTTTAGATATTGGTTTGAACACGTTAAACAACACGGCATTAACCATAAAAACGTAAAACTGCACAACATAAACCAAACAAATCATTTGACAAATAGCTGTATGTTGTAATGGGATAATATAGCATAACATTTCACGTTCCTTGCAGTTCATTAATTATGATGACATAAAATAATACGATCAGACATACAGGTAATACAAAAACGAATAAATTACCTCATCCGTGATCATGATTCATTAATTCCATTTAGATACATTGCTATGGTGAAAACGCATTAAAAACGACATCTCCCATCGTCACCTCCTTCATAGCGTCATCAAGCTTCGCCTTTGTTATTGTTGGAAACTGCGCCCTCTTGTGGTCACATACTAAAGTTACATACTGGAGCTTTAATCAAAACTTTTTTTAGGAGCACATGTAATCTTTGGGAAAAAAATTAGCGTAGAGCCCTGTCACTCACACAGACACACACACTCTCTCTCTCACTTACACCTCACTTACACACACACACACACACATACATATTAGCTATAAACTGTGTGTGTGTGTGTGCGCAGCTGCTGGAGCATCAGGAGGACCTGCGCTCTCTGATGAACGGGATCTTCAAGGGTGTGTTCGTGCACCGGTACCGGGACCGTGTCCCTGAGATCCGGGCCGTGTGTATGCAGGAGATGGGCGTGTGGATCCGGGACAATCCCGTGCGCTTCCTCAACGACGAACACCTCAAATATGTGGGCTGGATGCTGCATGACAAGGTGCGCTGAGCAGAAACACACACTTATAATCAGATCTGAGAGCTTGTACAGTCACACTGTGTGTGTGTGTGTGTGTGTGTGTTTCAGCAAGCGGCGGTGCGTCTGCAGTGTGTGTTGACCCTCCAGAAGCTGTACGAGCAGGAGTTCATCAGCCGCCTCGAGCTGTTCACCAGCCGCTTCAGGGTGAGTGTGTGTGTCTGTGTGTGTGCAGTGTGTGTTGACCCTCCAGAAGCTATACGAGCAGGAGTTCATCAGCCGCAGTGTGTGTGTCTGTGTGTGTGGAGTGCGAGTGCAGTGTGTGTGGAGTGCGAGTGCAGTGTGTGTGTGTGTGTGTGGAGTGCGAGTTCAGTGTGTGTGGAGTGCGAGTTCAGTGTGTGTGGAGTGCGAGTTCAGTGTGTGTGGAGTGCGAGTGCAGTGTGTGTGTGTGTGTGTGGAGTGCGAGTTCAGTGTGTGTTCAGTGCGAGGGCAGTGTGTGTCTGTGTGTGTGCAGTGTGTGTTGACCCTCCAGAAGCTATACGAGCAGGAGTTCATCAGCCGCAGTGTGTGTGTCTGTGTGTGTGGAGTGCGAGTGCAGTGTGTGTGGAGTGCGAGTGCAGTGTGTGTGTGTGTGTGTGGAGTGCGAGTTCAGTGTGTGTGGAGTGCGAGTGCAGTGTGTGTGTGTGTGTCTGTGTGTGTGGAGTGCGAGTGCAGTGTGTGTGGAGTGCGAGTGCAGTGTGTGTGTGTGTGTGTGGAGTGCGAGTTCAGTGTGTGTGGAGTGCGAGTGCAGTGTCTGTGTGTGTGTGTGGAGTGCGAGTTCAGTGTGTGTGGAGTGCGAGTGCAGTGTGTGTGGAGTGCGAGTTCAGTGTGTGTGGAGTGCGAGTGCAGTGTCTGTGTGTGTGTGTGGAGTGCGAGTTCAGTGTGTGTGGAGTGCGAGTGCGAGTGCAGTGTGTGTTCAGTGCGAGGGCAGTGTGTGTCTGTGTGTGTGCAGTGTGTGTTGACCCTCCAGAAGCTATACGAGCAAGAGTTCATCAGCCGCAGTGTGTGTGTGTGTGGAGTGCGAGGGCAGTGTGTGTTGACCCTCCAGAAGCTATACGAGCAAGAGTTCATCAGCCGCAGTGTGTGTGTGTGTGGAGTGCGAGTGCAGTGTGTGTGTGTGTGTGTGTGTGTGTGTGGAGTGCGAGTGCAGTGTGTGTGGAGTGCGAGTGCAGTGTGTGTGTGTGTGTGTGTGTGTGTGTGTGTGGAGTGCGAGTGCAGTGTGTGTGGAGTGCGAGTGCAGTGTGTGTGTGTGTGTGTGTGTGTGGAGTGCGAGTGCAGTGTGTGTGTGTGTGTGTGTGTGTGTGTGGAGTGCGAGTTCAGTGTGTGTGGAGTGCGAGTGCAGTGTCTGTGTGTGTGTGTGGAGTGCGAGTGCAGTGTGTGTGGAGTGCGAGTGCAGTGTCTGTGTGTGTGTGTGGAGTGCGAGTTCAGTGTGTGTGGAGTGCGAGTGCAGTGTGTGTGGAGTGCGAGTTCAGTGTGTGTGGAGTGCGAGTGCGAGTGCAGTGTGTGTTCAGTGCGAGGGCAGTGTGTGTCTGTGTGTGTGCAGTGTGTGTTGACCCTCCAGAAGCTATACGAGCAAGAGTTCATCAGCCGCAGTGTGTGTGTGTGTGGAGTGCGAGTGCAGTGTGTGTGTGTGTGTGTGTGTGTGTGTGTGGAGTGCGAGTGCAGTGTGTGTGGAGTGCGAGTGCAGTGTGTGTGTGTGTGTGTGTGTGTGTGTGTGTGTGTGTGGAGTGCGAGTGCAGTGTGTGTGGAGTGCGAGTGCAGTGTGTGTGTGTGTGTGTGTGGAGTGCGAGTGCAGTGTGTGTGGAGTGCGAGTGCAGTGTGTGTGTGTGTGGAGAGATGAGGATGATGAGAGTGTGTGTGTGGAGAGATGAGGATGATGAGAGTGTGTGTGTGGAGAGATGAGGATGATGAGTGTGTGTGTGGAGAGATGAGGATGATGAGAGTGTGTGTGTGTGTGTGTGTGGAGAGATGAGGATGATGATGAGTGTGTGTGTGTGTGTGGAGAGATGAGGATGATGATGAGTGTGTGTGTGTGTGTGGAGAGATGAGGATGATGATGAGTGTGTGTGTGTGTGTGGAGAGATGAGGATGATGAGAGTGTGTGTGTGTGTGTGTGGAGAGATGAGGATGATGAGAGTGTGTGTGTGTGTGTGTGTGGAGAGATGAGGATGATGAGTGTGTGTGTGGAGAGATGAGGATGATGAGAGTGTGTGTGTGTGTGTGTGTGGAGAGATGAGGATGATGATGAGTGTGTGTGTGTGTGTGGAGAGATGAGGATGATGATGAGTGTGTGTGTGTGTGTGGAGAGATGAGGATGATGATGAGTGTGTGTGTGTGTGTGGAGAGATGAGGATGATGATGAGTGTGTGTGTGTGTGTGTGGAGAGATGAGGATGATGAGAGTGTGTGTGTGTGTGTGGAGAGATGAGGATGATGAGAGTGTGTGTGTGTGTGTGTGTGGAGAGATGAGGATGATGATGAGTGTGTGTGTGTGTGTGGAGAGATGAGGATGATGAGAGTGTGTGTGTGTGTGTGTGTGTGTGGAGAGATGAGGATGATGATGAGTGTGTGTGTGTGTGTGGAGAGATGAGGATGATGATGAGTGTGTGTGTGTGTGTGGAGAGATGAGGATGATGATGAGTGTGTGTGTGTGTGTGTGTGGAGAGATGAGGATGATGAGAGTGTGTGTGTGTGTGTGTGGAGAGATGAGGATGATGAGAGTGTGTGTGTGTGTGTGTGGAGAGATGAGGATGATGATGAGTGTGTGTGTGTGTGGAGAGATGTGTGTGGAGAGATGAGGATGATGAGAGTGTGTGTGTGTGTGTGGAGAGATGAGGATGATGATGAGTGTGTGTGTGTGTGTGTGGAGAGATGAGGATGATGAGTGTGTGTGTGTGTGTGTGGAGAGATGAGGATGATGATGAGTGTGTGTGTGTGTGTGTGGAGAGATGAGGATGATGATGAGTGTGTGTGTGTGTGTGGAGAGATGAGGATGATGAGAGTGTGTGTGTGTGTGTGGAGAGATGAGGATGATGAGAGTGTGTGTGTGTGTGTGGAGAGATGAGGATGATGAGTGTGTGTGTGTGTGTGGAGAGATGAGGATGATGAGAGTGTGTGTGTGTGTGTGGAGAGATGAGGATGATGAGAGTGTGTGTGTGTGTGGAGAGATGAGGATGATGATGAGTGTGTGTGTGTGTGTGGAGAGATGAGGATGATGAGAGTGTGTGTGTGTGTGTGTGGAGAGATGAGGATGATGAGAGTGTGTGTGTGTGTGTGTGGAGAGATGAGGATGATGAGAGTGTGTGTGTGTGTGTGTGGAGAGATGAGGATGATGAGAGTGTGTGTGTGTGTGTGGAGAGATGAGGATGATGAGAGTGTGTGTGTGTGTGTGTGGAGAGATGAGGATGATGAGAGTGTGTGTGTGTGTGTGGAGAGATGAGGATGATGATGAGTGTGTGTGTGTGTGTGGAGAGATGAGGATGATGAGAGTGTGTGTGTGTGTGTGTGGAGAGATGAGGATGATGAGAGTGTGTGTGTGTGTGTGGAGAGATGAGGATGATGAGAGTGTGTGTGTGTGTGTGTGGAGAGATGAGGATGATGAGAGTGTGTGTGTGTGTGTGTGGAGAGATGAGGATGATGAGAGTGTGTGTGTGTGTGTGTGTGTGGAGAGATGAGGATGATGAGAGTGTGTGTGTGTGTGTGGAGAGATGAGGATGATGATGAGTGTGTGTGTGTGTGTGGAGAGATGAGGATGATGAGAGTGTGTGTGTGTGTGTGTGGAGAGATGAGGATGATGATGAGTGTGTGTGTGTGTGTGGAGAGATGAGGATGATGATGAGTGTGTGTGTGTGTGTGGAGAGATGAGGATGATGAGAGTGTGTGTGTGTGTGTGGAGAGATGAGGATGATGAGAGTGTGTGTGTGTGTGTGGAGAGATGAGGATGATGAGAGTGTGTGTGTGTGTGTGGAGAGATGAGGATGATGATGAGTGTGTGTGTGTGTGTGGAGAGATGAGGATGATGATGAGTGTGTGTGTGTGTGTGTGGAGAGATGAGGATGATGAGAGTGTGTGTGTGTGTGTGGAGAGATGAGGATGATGAGAGTGTGTGTGTGTGTGTGTGTGTGGAGAGATGAGGATGATGAGAGTGTGTGTGTGTGTGTGGAGAGATGAGGATGATGATGAGTGTGTGTGTGTGTGTGGAGAGATGAGGATGATGAGAGTGTGTGTGTGTGTGTGGAGAGATGAGGATGATGAGAGTGTGTGTGTGTGTGTGGAGAGATGAGGATGATGATGAGTGTGTGTGTGTGTGTGGAGAGATGAGGATGATGATGAGTGTGTGTGTGTGTGTGGAGAGATGAGGATGATGAGAGTGTGTGTGTGTGTGTGTGGAGAGATGAGGATGATGATGAGTGTGTGTGTGTGTGTGTGGAGAGATGAGGATGATGATGAGTGTGTGTGTGTGTGTGGAGAGATGAGGATGATGAGAGTGTGTGTGTGTGTGTGGAGAGATGAGGATGATGATGAGTGTGTGTGTGTGTGTGGAGAGATGAGGATGATGAGAGTGTGTGTGTGTGTGTGGAGAGATGAGGATGATGAGAGTGTGTGTGTGTGTGTGGAGAGATGAGGATGATGAGAGTGTGTGTGTGTGTGTGGAGAGATGAGGATGATGAGAGTGTGTGTGTGTGTGTGGAGAGATGAGGATGATGATGAGTGTGTGTGTGTGTGTGGAGAGATGAGGATGATGATGAGTGTGTGTGTGTGTGTGGAGAGATGAGGATGATGAGAGTGTGTGTGTGTGTGTGGAGAGATGAGGATGATGAGAGTGTGTGTGTGTGTGTGGAGAGATGAGGATGATGAGAGTGTGTGTGTGTGTGTGGAGAGATGAGGATGATGAGAGTGTGTGTGTGTGTGGAGAGATGAGGATGATGAGAGTGTGTGTGTGTGTGTGGAGAGATGAGGATGATGATGAGTGTGTGTGTGTGTGTGGAGAGATGAGGATGATGATGAGTGTGTGTGTGTGTGTGGAGAGATGAGGATGATGAGAGTGTGTGTGTGTGTGTGGAGAGATGAGGATGATGATGAGAGTGTGTGTGTGTGTGTGGAGAGATGAGGATGATGATGAGTGTGTGTGTGTGTGTGTGGAGAGATGAGGATGATGAGAGTGTGTGTGTGTGTGTGTGTGTGTGGAGAGATGAGGATGATGATGAGTGTGTGTGTGTGTGTGGAGAGATGAGGATGATGATGAGTGTGTGTGTGTGTGTGTGTGTGTGGAGAGATGAGGATGATGATGAGTGTGTGTGTGTGTGTGTGGAGAGATGAGGATGATGAGAGTGTGTGTGTGTGTGTGGAGAGATGAGGATGATGATGAGTGTGTGTGTGTGTGTGGAGAGATGAGGATGATGATGAGAGTGTGTGTGTGTGTGTGGAGAGATGAGGATGATGATGAGTGTGTGTGTGTGTGTGGAGAGATGAGGATGATGATGAGTGTGTGTGTGTGTGTGGAGAGATGAGGATGATGATGAGTGTGTGTGTTTCTCCTCAGGAGCGGATGGTGTGTATGATCCTGGATAAAGACTCAGATGTGGCTGTGGAAGCGGTGAAGCTGTTGCTGCTCATCCAACAGTGAGTTTCAGCTGGAGCTTCATCCGGTTCTCAAGAGGAAGTGATGTCACTGCTGAACGCATGTCTATGCTTATAAACATCAGCATTGATGGGGTGTGTGTGTGTGTGTGTGTGTGTGTGTAGGCAGACAGAAGAGGGCCTGAGTGAAGAGGAGTGCGCTGCTGTGTATCCTCTGGTTTTCTCCACACACAGAGGTCTCGCCTGCGCAGCCGGAGCATTCCTGTACCACACGTACGTTCATCGTCATCCTCATCATCATCTCTCCACACACACACACACACGTCACGGACCGTCATGTGTTGTGATCTTGTGTGCAGGCTGTGCAGTGTGTTAGACGGGCGCTCAGACAAACGCAGTGTTTCTTTTCTCCGTTTGCTGGCTCATTTCTTCATTAAGAGCGAGGTGAACCACTCAATCCCATCATGCACCTGCTTCTCTCTTTCCTCTCACAGATCACATGATCCGTGTGCATGCAGTTAGGGTTAGGGTTAGGGTTAGGGTTAGGGTTAGGGTTAGGGTTAGGGCATGACCGTAAAGTGTTTAGTTTCACTTAAGAATGCATGAATGTTTTTTGCCAAGACTTTCACTGATTGGTGTAGATGTTTGTACCTGAAGGAAACTAGTGCACACTCACACCCTCAGAACACACTCACACACCTTCAGAACACATTCACACCCTCAGAACACACTCACACACCTTCAGAACACACTCACACCCTCAGAACACACTCACACACCTTCAGAACACACACTCACACCCTCAGAACACACACTCACACACCCTCAGAACACACTCACACCCTCAGAACACACGCACACACCCTCAGAACACACTCACACACCTTCAGAACACACTCACACCCTCAGAACACACTCACACACCTTCAGAACACACACTCACACCCTCAGAACACACACTCACACACCCTCAGAACACACTCACACCCTCAGAACACACGCACACACCCTCAGAACACACACTCACACACCCTCAGAACACATTCACACCCTCAGAACACACACTCACACCCTCAGAACACACACTCACACACCCTCAGAACACATTCACACCCTCAGAACACACTCACACACCCTCAGAACACACACACCCTCAGAACACACACCCTCAGAACATACTCACACACCCTCAGAACACACACACCCTCAGAACACACTCACACACCCTCAAAGCACACGCACACACCCTCAGAACACACGCACACACCCTCAGAACACACACTCACACACCCTCAGAACACACACACCCTCAGAACACACTCACTCACCCTCAGAACACACTCACACACCCTCAGAACACACGCACACACCCTCAGAACACACTCACCCTCAGAACACACTCACACACCTTCAGAATACACTCACACACCTTCAGAACACACGCACACACCCTCAGAGCACACTCACACACCCTCAGAACACACACACCCTCAGAACACACACACCCTCAGAACACACACACCCTCAGAACACACTCACACACCCTCAGAACACACACACCCTCAGAACACACTCACACACCCTCAGAACACACACACCCTCAGAACACACTCACACACCCTCAAAGCACACGCACACACCCTCAGAACACACGCACACACCCTCAGAACACACGCACACACCCTCAGAACACACACACCCTCAGAACACACTCACTCACCCTCAGAACACACTCACACGCCCTCAGAGCACACTCACACACCCTCAGAACACACACTCACACACCTTCAGAACACACGCACACACCCTCAGAGCACACTCACACACCCTCAGAACACACACACCCTCAGAACACACACACCCTCAGAACACACTCACACACCCTCAGAACACACACACCCTCAGAACACACTCACACACCCTCAGAACACACACTCACACACCTTCAGAACACACGCACACACCCTCAGAGCACACTCACACACCCTCAGAACACACACACCCTCAGAACACACTCACACACCCTCAGAACACACACACCCTCAGAGCACACTCACACACCCTCAAAGCACACGCACACCCTCAGAACACACACACCCTCAGAAACCACACACCCTCAAAGCACACGCACACACCCTCCCTCAAAGCACACGCACACACCCTCAGAAACCACACACCCTCAAAGCACACGCACACACCCTCAGAACACACTCACACACCCTCAAAGCACACGCGCACACACCCTCAGAACACACTCACACACCCTCAGAACACACACACTCTCAGAACACACTCACACACCCTCAAAGCACACGCACACACCCTCAAAGCACACGCACACACCCTCAAAGCACACGCACACACCCTCAGAACACACTCACACACCCTCAGAACACACTCACACACCCTCAGAACACACACTCACACACCCTCAGAACACACACTCACACACCCTCAGAACACATTCACACCCTCAGAACACACTCACACCCTCAGAACACACACCCTCAGAACACACTCACACACCTTCAGAACACACACACCCTCAGAACACACACACCCTCAGAACACACTCACACACCCTCAGAACACACACCCTCAAAGCACACGCACACACCCTCAAAGCACACGCACACACCCTCAGAACACACTCACACACCCTCAGAACACACTCACACACCCTCAGAACACACACTCACACACCCTCAGAACACACACTCACACACCCTCAGAACACATTCACACCCTCAGAACACACTCACACCCTCAGAACACACACCCTCAGAACACACTCACACACCTTCAGAACACACACACCCTCAGAACACACACACCCTCAGAACACACTCACACACCCTCAGAACACACACACCCTCAGAACACACTCACACACCCTCAAAGCACACGCACACACCCTCAGAACACACTCACACACCCTCAGAGCACACGCACACACACTCAGAACACACGCACACACCCTCAGAACACACTCACACACCCTCAGAACACACACACCCTCAGAACACACTCACACACCCTCAAAGCACACGCACACACCCTCAGAACACACTCACACACCCTCAGAGCACACGCACACACACTCAGAACACACGCACACACCCTCAGAACACACTCACACACCCTCAGAACACACACCCTCAGAACACACACCCTCAGAACACACTCACACACCCTCAGAACACACTCACACACCCTCAGAACACACTCACACACCCTCAGAACACACACACCCTCAGAACACACTCACACACCCTCAGAACACACACCCTCAGAACACACACCCTCAGAACACACTCACACACCCTCAGAACACACTCACACACCCTCAGAACACACTCACACACCCTCAGAACACACACACCCTCAGAACACACTCACACACCCTCAAAGCACACGCACACACCCTCAGAACACACTCACACACCCTCAGAACACACTCACACACCCTCAGAACACACTCACACACCCTCAGAACACACACTCACACACCCTCAGAACACACACTCACACACCCTCAGAACACACTCACACCCTCAGAACACACACCCTCAGAACACACTCACACACCTTCAGAACACACACACCCTCAGAACACACTCACACACCCTCAGAACACACACACCCTCAGAACACACACACCCTCAGAACACACTCACACACCCTCAAAGCACACGCACACACCCTCAGAACACACTCACACACCCTCAGAGCACACGCACACACCCTCAGAGCACACGCACACACACTCAGAACACACGCACACACCCTCAGAACACACTCACACACCCTCAGAACACACACACCCTCAGAACACACTCACACACCCTCAAAGCACACGCACACACCCTCAGAACACACTCACACACCCTCAGAGCACACGCACACACACTCAGAACACACGCACACACCCTCAGAACACACTCACACACCCTCAGAACACACACCCTCAGAACACACACCCTCAGAACACACACCCTCAGAACACACTCACACACCCTCAGAACACACTCACACACCCTCAGAACACACTCACACACCCTCAGAACACACTCACACACCCTCAGAACACACACACCCTCAGAACACACTCACACACCCTCAGAACACACGCACACACCCTCAGAACACACTCACACACCCTCAGAACACACTCACACACCCTCAGAACACACACACCCTCAGAACACACTCACACACCCTCAGAACACACACACCCTCAGAACACACGCACACACCCTCAGAACACACTCACACACCCTCAGAACACACACACCCTCAGAACACACTCACACACCCTCAGAACACACACACCCTCAGAACACACTCACACACCCTCAGAACACACGCACACACCCTCAGAACACACACCCTCAGAACATACTCACACACCCTCAGAACATACTCACACACCCTCAGAACACACACACCCTCAGAACACACACCCTCAGAACATACTCACACACCCTCAGAACATACTCACACACCCTCAGAACACACACACCCTCAGAACACACTCACACACCCTCAAAGCACACGCACACACCCTCAGAACACACGCACACACCCTCAGAACACACGCACACACCCTCAGAACACACTCACACACCCTCAGAACACACACACCCTCAGAACACACGCACACACCCTCAGAACACACGCACACACCCTCAGAACACACACACCCTCAGAACACACACACCCTCAGAACACACGCACACACCCTCAGAACACACGCACACACCCTCAGAACACACGCACACACACCTTCAGAACACACTCACTCACCCTCAGAACACACGCACACACCCTCAGAACACACGCACACACACCTTCAGAACACACTCACTCACCCTCAGAACACACGCACACACCCTCAGAACACACTCACACACCCTCAGAACACACACACCCTCAGAACACACTCACTCACCCTCAGAACACACTCACTCACCCTCAGAACACACTCAGAACACACACACCCTCAGAACACAGGCACACACCCTCAGAACACACGCACACACCCTCAGAACACACACACCCTCAGAACACACGCACACACCCTCAGAACACACGCACACACCCTCAGAACACACGCACACACACCCTCAGAACACACTCACTCACCCTCAGAACACACGCACACACCCTCAGAACACACACACCCTCAGAACACACTCACACACCTTCAGAACACACTCACACACCTTCAGAACACACTCACACACCCTCAGAACACACACTCACACACCTTCAGAGCACACTCACACACCCTCAGAACACACACACCCTCAGAACACACACACCCTCAGAACACACTCACACACCCTCAGAACACACACACCCTCAGAGCACACTCACACACCCTCAAAGCACACGCACACCCTCAGAACACACACACCCTCAGAAACCACACACCCTCAAAGCACACGCACACACCCTCAAAGCACACGCACACACCCTCAGAACACACTCACACACCCTCAGAACACACTCACACACCCTCAAAGCACACGCGCACACACCCTCAGAACACACTCACACACCCTCAGAACACACACACTCTCAGAACACACTCACACACCCTCAAAGCACACGCACACACCCTCAGAACACACTCACACACCCTCAGAACACACACACCCTCAGAACACACTCACACACCCTCAGAACACACTCACACACCCTCAAAGCACACGCACACACCCTCAGAACACACTCACACACCCTCAGAACACACACACCCTCAGAACACACTCACACACCCTCAAAGCACACGCACACACCCTCAGAACACACTCACACACCCTCAAAGCACACGCACACACCCTCAGAACACACACACTCTCAGAACACACTCACACACCCTCAAAGCACACGCACACACCCTCAAAGCACACGCACACACCCTCAGAACACACTCACACACCCTCAAAGCACACGCACACACCCTCAGAACACACTCACACACCCTCAGAACACACACACCCTCAGAACACACTCACACACCCTCAGAACACACACCCTCAGAACATACTCACACACCCTCAGAACACACACACCCTCAGAACACACTCACACACCCTCAAAGCACACGCACACACTCACACACCCTCAGAGCACACTCACACACCCTCAGAACACACACACCCTCAGAACACACACCCTCAGAACATACTCACACACCCTCAGAACACACACACCCTCAGAACACACTCACACACCCTCAAAGCACACGCACACACCCTCAGAACACACGCACACACCCTCAGAACACACTCACACACCCTCAGAACACACGCACACACCCTCAGAACACACTCACACACCCTCAGAACACACACACCCTCAGAACACACTCACTCACCCTCAGAACACACTCACACACCCTCAGAACACACACACCCTCAGAACACACACCCTCAGAACACACGCACACACCCTCAGAACACACTCACACACCCTCAGAACACACACACCCTCAGAACACACTCACTCACCCTCAGAACACACTCACACACCCTCAGAACACACACACCCTCAGAACACACACCCTCAGAACACACGCACACACCCTCAGAACACACTCACACACCCTCAGAACACACACACCCTCAGAACACACTCACTCACCCTCAGAACACACGCACACACCCTCAGAACACACTCACACACCTTCAGAATACACTCACACGCCCTCAGAGCACACTCACACACCCTCAGAACACACACTCACACACCTTCAGAACACACGCACACACCCTCAGAGCACACTCACACACCCTCGGAACACACACACCCTCAAAGCACACTCGCACACCCTCAAAGCACACGCACACACTCTCAAAGCACACTCGCACACCCTCAAAACACACTCGCACACCCTCAAAGCACACGCACACACCCTCAGAACACACGCACACACCCTCAGAACACACGCACACACCCTCAGAACACACGCACACACCCTCAGAACACACGCACACACCCTCAGAACACACTCACACACCCTCAGAGCACACGCACACACCCTCAGAACACACGCACACACCCTCAGAACACACTCACACACCCTCAGAACACACTCACACACCCTCAGAACACACACACACACCCTCAGAACACACGCACACACCCTCAGAACACACGCACACACCCTCAGAACACACTCACACACCCTCAGAGCACACGCACACACCCTCAGAACACACGCACACACCCTCAGAACACACACACACACCCTCAGAACACACTCACACACCCTCAGAACACACGCACACACCCTCAGAACACACTCACACACCCTCAGAGCACACGCACACACCCTCAGAACACACGCACACACCCTCAGAACACACGCACACACCCTCAAAGCACACTCACACAGCCTCAGAGCACACACACACACCCTCAGAACACACTCACACACCCTCAGAGCACACGCACACACCCTCAGAACACACGCACACACCCTCAGAACACACTCGCACACTCTCAGATCTTTGAGCCAAATGGATTTGAATGCAGAAAGACAAAAAAAATTATAATAATTTGATAATGTGATTTAGCACACCCTCAAAGCACACTCGCACACCCTCAAAGCACACACACACCCTCAGAACACACTCACACACCCTCAAAGCACACTCACACACCCTCAGAACACACGCACACACCCTCAGAACACACTCACACACCCTCAGAACACACTCACACACCCTCAAAGCACACTCACACACCCTCAGAACACACACACCCTCAGAACACACTCACACACCCTCAAAGCACACTCACACACCCTCAGAACACACACACCCTCAGAACACACTCACACACCCTCAAAGCACACGCACACACCCTCAAAGCACACGCACACACCCTCAGAACACACTCACACACCCTCAGAACACACTCACACACCCTCAGAACACACGCACACACCCTCAAAGCACACGCACACACCCTCAGAACACACTCACACACCCTCAAAGCACACGCACACACCCTCAAAGCACACGCACACACCCTCAGAACACACTCACACACCCTCAGAACACACTCACACACCCTCAGAGCACACTCACACACCCTCAAAGCACACGCACACACCCTCAGAACACACACCCTCAGAACACACGCACACACCCTCAGAACACACTCACACACCCTCAGAACACACTCACACACCCTCAAAGCACACGCACACACCCTCAGAACACACACCCTCAGAACACACTCACACACCCTCAAAGCACACTCACACACCCTCAGAACACACACACCCTCAAAGCACACGCACACACTCTCAAAGCACACTCGCACACCCTCAAAGCACACTCACACACCCTCAGAACACACTCACACACCCTCAGAGCACACGCACACACCCTCAGAACACACACACACACCCTCAGAACACACTCACACACCCTCAAAGCACACGCACACACCCTCAGAACACACACACACACCCTCAGAACACACTCACACACCCTCAAAGCACACTCACACACCCTCAAAGCACACGCACACACCCTCAGAACACACACACACACCCTCAGAACACACACACCCTCAGAACACACTCACACACCCTCAAAGCACACGCACACACCCTCAGAACACACACACCCTCAGAACACACTCACACACCCTCAAAGCACACGCACACACCCTCAGAACACACTCGCACACCCTCAAAGCACACGCACACACCCTCAGAACACACACACCCTCAGAACACACACACACACACCCTCAAAGCACACACACACACCCTCAGAACACACTCACACACCCTCAAAGCACACTCACACACCCTCAGAACACACACACCCTCAAAGCACACGCACACACTCTCAAAGCACACTCGCACACCCTCAAAGCACACTCACACACCCTCAGAACACACTCACACACCCTCAGAGCACACGCACACACCCTCAGAACACACACACACACCCTCAGAACACACTCACACACCCTCAAAGCACACGCACACACCCTCAGAACACACACACACACCCTCAGAACACACTCACACACCCTCAAAGCACACTCACACACCCTCAAAGCACACGCACACACCCTCAGAACACACACACCCTCAGAACACACTCACACACCCTCAAAGCACACGCACACACCCTCAGAACACACACACCCTCAGAACACACTCACACACCCTCAAAGCACACGCACACACCCTCAGAACACACTCGCACACCCTCAAAGCACACGCACACACCCTCAGAACACACACACCCTCAGAACACACACACACACACCCTCAAAGCACACACACACACCCTCAGAACACACTCACACACCCTCAAAGCACACTCACACACCCTCAGAACACACACACCCTCAAAGCACACGCACACACTCTCAAAGCACACTCGCACACCCTCAAAGCACACTCACACACCCTCAGAACACACTCACACACCCTCAGAGCACACGCACACACCCTCAGAACACACACACACACCCTCAGAACACACTCACACACCCTCAAAGCACACGCACACACCCTCAGAACACACACACACACCCTCAGAACACACTCACACACCCTCAAAGCACACTCACACACCCTCAAAGCACACGCACACACCCTCAGAACACACACACACACCCTCAGAACACACACACCCTCAGAACACACTCGCACACCCTCAAAGCACACGCACACACCCTCAGAACACACTCACACACCCTCAAAGCACACGCACACACCCTCAGAACACACACACCCTCAGAACACACACACCCTCAGAACACACTCGCACACCCTTGAGCCAAATGGATTTGAATGCAGAAAGACAAAAAAAATTATAATAATTTGATAATGTGATTATAACGTGGGTCACGTTATCAACTGCTTAATAATTTAAGTGAACAAAGCATACAGTGATTCACTAGATGTTCATAGAGGATGTTGCCATAATTATAAGAATTCATAAGAACTTATTCATCTTAGTTTCTGCCTTTATAAACCCCAATTTGTTCCTCAATTTTGATGCAAGACAAATTCCATGTCATTTCGGATTAAATCTGATCGTACATGCGTTTCATAAATGAGGCTCCTGGTGTTCATTATATTTTAATATTGATATTTTAACCAGATGAACAGCCTGTGACTGTAGATATGTGTGTATTAAATGTCTTCTGTGTGTGTGTCAGTATCATGATCACGCTGCGTATCTAGTCGATAGTCTGTGGGACGTTGCGGGGGCGGAGCTAAAAGACTGGGATGTGATGACATCACTCTTGCTGCAGGAAGGAGGTGAGTGTGTGTGTGTGTGTGTGCGCTGCAGGAAGGAGTATGAGCTGGAGAATGCGCTGATTGACATCATGGGGTGTGTGTGTGTGTGTGTGTGTGCAGGTGTGGAGGACGAGCTGGAGAGTGCGCTGATTGACATTATGATGTGTGCAGTGAGACAGGCAGCCGAGGCCACGCCCCCCCCCTCACGCTCCACCAGGAAGGTGAGACGTGTGTGTGTGTGTAAGTCCTTCAGTACAGCAGCTGGATTATTAACATTTTACAAGAGTTTAATGTAGGGCTGCAACTAATGATTATTTTGAAAATCAGTTAATTGGCCAATTATTTCTTTGATTAATCAAATTAACCACCCTGGGCTGGTTTAAACATTTATTTGTAAAGTATGTTATTCCACATCCAGCCCAATGTTGCCATTCAAATAAATGAGTAAACTGAAGGTGTCTATAATACATACAATGTTATACATTATGCACAAAATAGAAACAATGGCTTGTAAATTGCTAAATTAACTCTTTCCCCGCCATTGACGGAATTTCCCAGCAATCCGTGTTTTCACTGTTATACAGTAGGGGGCGCTGTTACACATCATCTGAAAGATTAATGACTCTATTGATCAAAACACAGGAGAAGAAGAAGCAGAAATAAGCGATGGAAGCATTGCTGACGCACATGTAAAATATTATCAAACATTAAACATCTTATAAATTAAACCTGTCTAATGTTCCTGAATGAATGTTGACCCAGGATGCGCTACAGGACTGAAGCTTTGAGGTGTTGATGGACTCGATCTGTGTCTGATCTGGATGAAGCCTTTGACAAAAATGTTTTCTTT
>NC_139975.1:95000-132500 GCF_963993115.1 Abramis brama
CTTCAGGCACTGAAACTCACCGAGATCCTTCAGGCACTGAAACTCACCGAGATCCTGCAGGTACTGAAACTCACCGAGATCCTGCAGGTACTGAAACTCAGCGAGATCCTTCAGGCACTGAAACTCACCGAGATCCTGCAGGTACTGAAACTCACCGAGATCCTGCAGGTACTGAAACTCAGCGAGATCCTTCAGGCACTGAAACTCACCGAGATCCTTCAGGCACTGAAACTCACCGAGATCCTTCAGGTACTGAAACTCACCGAGATCCTTCAGGCACTGAAACTCACCGAGATCCTTCAGGCACTGAAACTCAGCGAGATCCTTCAGGTACTGAAACTCAGCGAGATCCTTCAGGCACTGAAACTCACCGAGATCCTGCAGGTACTGAAACTCAGCGAGATCCTTCAGGCACTGAAACTCACCGAGATCCTGCAGGTACTGAAACTCACCGAGATCCTTCAGGTACTGAAACTCACCGAGATCCTTCAGGCACTGAAACTCACCGAGATCCTTCAGGCACTGAAACTCAGCGAGATCCTTCAGGTACTGAAACCCAGCGAGATCCTGCAGGTACTGAAACTCACCGAGATCCTTCAGGCACTGAAACTCAGCGAGATCCTTCAGGCACTGAAACTCAGCGAGATCCTTCAGGTACTGAAACCCAGCGAGATCCTGCAGGTACTGAAACCCAGCGAGATCCTGCAGGTACTGAAACTCAGCGAGATCCTTCAGGTACTGAAACTCAGCGAGATCCTTCAGGTACTGAAACTCAGCGAGATCCTTCAGGTACTGAAACTCAGCGAGATCCTTCAGGTACTGAAACTCAGCGAGATCCTTCAGGTACTGAAACCCAGCGAGATCCTGCAGGTACTGAAACCCAGCGAGATCCTGCAGGTACTGAAACCCAGCGAGATCCTTCAGGTACTGAAACTCAGCGAGATCCTTCAGGCACTGAAACTCAGCGAGATCCTTCAGGTACTGAAACTCAGCGAGATCCTTCAGGTACTGAAACCCAGCGAGATCCTGCAGGTACTGAAACTCAGCGAGATCCTTCAGGTACTGAAACTCAGCGAGATCCTTCAGGTACTGAAACTCAGCGAGATCCTTCAGGTACTGAAACTCAGCGAGATCCTGCAGGTCATTCTGATCACACACTTTGACTCCGGCATTTCAGAAACACCAAACCAACATTAGAGATGCTGCGATGCTATTGGTCCACTGGTTACTCAGTTATTCAATCACAGCCTCCGCTGAGGCACATAAGGTTCTGAGGGGTTTATTCTGAAAAGGTATTAGAAATTATCCACCTCAATTGAGTGCATATATTTTTATGCACATTTTAATGTTTAAGTGCATCTTTGTGTTTCAATCCAGTGTTTTTCATGCAATATTTTAACATTTGCTTAAATACACGGATGTAAACAACATCAGTTCATAAGTGTGTTTGTGTTTCTCAGGGTTCGGCTGATGAAGATGATTTCTACAGAGCAGCTTCCTCTCTGAACGTTCTTGCCATCTTCAGCAGGTGTGTGTGAGTGTGTGTGAGAGACTATATTTGTGTGTGTGTGTGTGTGTGTGTGCGTGTGATTTGTTAGTATAGTGTTGAAGCATCTTAACAGAGTGTGTGTGTGTGTGTGTGTATCAGTGCCAGAGATATGACTGGAAGAAACCTGTTTGAGTTCTGCTTTCAACTGCTGAAGATGGGAGTGGAGACGAGAGAAATCAACGAAAAGGTCCCAGACACACACAAACACACATTCTCATCAAACACACATTAACACACACTCTCAGACACACACATGCACAAACTGTCTTATTATGACAATGTAAATTGTGTGTGTGTGTGTGTGTGTGTATGTAGCTGATGGTTCCAGCTCTGAAGTGCGCAGCCTTCCATCTGTTTTGGAAAGGAGTGACGATCACGCAACACACTGCAGAAACACACAGGGTGCGTCCCTCTGGCCGTCATGTTCGTTCCTCCTGTGTGTGTTCAGAAGCTTTTGCCCTGATGTGTGTGTGAGAGAGTGTGAGGAGTTTGAAGAGTGTTGATCTTGCTAATGTTGTGTCTGTCAGGTGGAGCTGAAGTGTGTGCTGAAGTCTCTCCACTCCTTCTGTGTGGTGTGTGTGAGCTGTCTGTCCGTGGCTCAGAGGCGCGTCAGGAACCAGGTACGGCTCTCTCTGTGTGTGTGTTTAACTGTGTGTGTGTGTGTGTGTGTGTGTTTAACTATGTGTGTGTGTTTAACTCTGTGTGTGTTTTTCTCTCTCTGTGTGTTTCACTCTCTCTGTGTTTCACTCTCTGTTTCACTCTCTCTCTCTCTCTGTTTCACTCTCTGTTTCACTCTTTCTGTGGTTTCACTCTCTCTCTCTCTCTCTCTCTCTCTGTTTCACTCTGTTTCACTCTCTCTCTCTCTCTGTTTCACTCTCTGTTTCACTCTTTCTGTGGTTTCACTCTCTCTCTCTCTCTCTCTCTCTCTCTGTTTCACTCTCTGTTTCACTCTCTCTCTCTCTCTGTTTCACTCTCTGTTTCACTCTTTCTGTGGTTTCACTCTCTCTCTCTCTCTCTCTCTCTCTCTCTGTTTCACTCTCTGTTTCACTCTTTCTGTGGTTTCACTCTCTCTCTCTGTGTGTTTCACTCTCTCTCTGTTTCACTCTCTGTTTCACTCTTTCTGTGGTTTCACTCTCTCTCTCTCTCTCTCTCTCTCTCTCTCTCTGTTTCACTCTCTGTTTCACTCTTTCTGTGGTTTCACTCTCTCTCTCTGTGTGTTTCACTCTCTCTCTGTTTCACTCTCTCTGTGTGTGTGTGTGTGTGTGTGTTTTAGTGTGAGTGAGTGAGTGATTTAGTGTGAGAGTGAGTGAGTGAATTAGTGTGTGAGTGAGTGAGTGATTCAGTGTGAGTGAGTGAGAGATCCGATGGACTGATTAATCAGGAGTATCTTGGTAAATGCAAACTCTGTATATATTGTGTGTTTTATCACATGTGTTTGTTCATCGTGTCAGACATCCTTTAGAGCGAATGCTATGTGTGTGTGTTTCTGCAGGCGTTTGTGTGTCTGTGTGACGTGCTGCTCGTGTTTGGAAGTGTGTGTGAAGGAGAGGGTTCGTCGCTGCAGCGCTTCAGTCCTGACGAGTCTCTGAAAGCAGAAATGGCTTCTTTCATCATCGATTACGTCTTCAGTGACGCCGACGAAGATCTGAACGGTACATGAGTGTGTTCCACAGACCAAACCTAGACACTTAATCAAGCTTTTTTCAAAAGAATGATCTTTTAGCCATTTTTTCCCCAGATGTAACACTGATGAAAAACATCAGTACACATGTACATACACACACTCTCTCACACACACACACACAGACAAACATTGACACACTTGTACACGCACACTCACAGACACACGTGCGCATACACTCATACACAGACAAATTCATGTACTCACAGAGAAACACAACATACTTACACACTTGTGCGCACACACTTAACACTTTAAAAATGTATCTTTCTCCTCAAGCTGTCGTGTTTGATGAAAACATTCTTACTGAAGTATTTACACACACGTTGTTGATTCACACTCTGCATTTGAAATTAACTCCTTCATCAGCTGTAATGTGGTGAGCAGTGTGTGTAATGATGATTGTGTGCAGATGAGGATGAAGAGATGAAGATGGCTGCTTTGCTGCAGAGAAGGATACAGTTGGCTGGATACTGTAAACTCATCATATACGGCGTCCTGGAGCTCAGAGCCGCCACAGACATACTCAAATACTACAATA
Source organism: Abramis brama (assembly GCF_963993115.1). NCBI lineage: Eukaryota > Metazoa > Chordata > Actinopteri > Cypriniformes > Leuciscidae > Abramis > Abramis brama. The sequence goes on from NC_139975.1 coordinate 98,772, forward strand.
AGGTGTGTGTGTTCAACACATTCAGACAATAGTGTCATTATTCAGATCAGATCAGTGTCTCCAAGCATCTAATCTTACATGAGCTTCTGTTCTTGTTTATTTGGTCCGCTTGTGTTTTTCATTGTTTCTGCTTGTATTATTGTTATTTGTAAGTGGCTTCGGGTAAAATCACCAATATTTAATAAATGTATTGTGTATTTTTTCTGTAGTTCTACAGGGATTTCGGTGACATCATCAAAGAGACTCTCAGCAAAACCAAGATGATCAGCTCTGTGGAAAGTGCCAGAACTGTGTGCTTGTGTCTGCAGCAGGTGTGTGTGCTCGTGAGAGGGAGTGAGTGTGAGTGCGTGTGAGAGGGAGTGAGTGCGTGTGAGGGAGGGAGTGTGAGTGAGAGGGAGTGCACGGGAGAGGGAGAGGGGAGTGCGCGTGAGAGGGAGTAGGTGTGAGAGGGAGTGCGTGTGAGAGGGAGTGCGTGTGAGCGAGAGTGAGAGGGAGTGCGCGTGAGAGGGAGTGAGTGCGTGTGAGGGAGGGAGTGCTCGGGAGAGGGAGAGGGAGTGCGCGTGAGAGGGAGTGCGTGTGAGCGAGAGTGAGAGGGAGTGCGGGTGAGAGGGAGTGAGCGTGAGAGGGAGTGAGAGTGCGCGTGAGTGAGAGGGAGTGCGCGTGAGTGAGAGGGAGTGCGGATGAGAGGGAGTGAGAGGGAGAGATTGAGTGCGCGTGAGAGGGAGTGTGCGTGAGAGTGAGCGAGAGTGAGAGTGAGAGTGAGTCCGCGTGAGTGAGAGGGAGTGCGCGAGAGATTGAGTGAGAGGGAGTGCGCGTGAGAGGGAGTGAGCGTGAGAGGGAGTGAGCGTGAGGGGGAGTGAGCGTGAGAGGGAGTGCGCGTGAGAGGGAGTGCGCGTGAGAGGGAGTGCGCGTGAGAGGGAGTGTGCGTGAGAGTGAGCGAGAGTGAGAGTGAGAGTGAGTCCGCGTGAGTGAGAGGGAGTGCGCGAGAGATTGAGTGAGAGGGAGTGCGCGTGAGAGGGAGTGAGCGTGAGGGGGAGTGAGCGTGAGAGGGAGTGCGCGTGAGAGTGCGCGTGAGAGGGAGTGCGCGTGAGAGGGAGTGCGCGTGAGAGGGAGTGAGCGTGAGAGGGAGTGAGAGTGAGCGAGAGGGAGTGAGCAAGAGTGAGAGGGAGTGAGCAAGAGTGAGAGGGAGTGAGCAAGAGTGAGAGGGAGTGAGCAAGAGTGAGAGGGAGTGCGCGTGAGAGTGCGCGTGAGAGGGAGTGCGCGTGAGAGGGAGTGCGCGTGAGAGGGAGTGAGCGTGAGAGAGAGGGAGTGCGCATGAGAGGGAGTGAGCGTGAGAGGGAGCGAGAGGGAGGGAGTGAGCGTGAGAGTGAGTGAGTGAGAGGGAGTGAGAGTGAGCGAGAGTGAGTGCGCGCGCGAGAGTGAGTGCGCGTGAGAGTGAGCGAGAGGGAGTGAGCGTGACTGAGTGAGCGGGAGTGAGAGGGAGTGTGCGAGAGTGAGAGGGAGTGTGCGAGAGTGAGAGGGAGTGTGCGTGAGAGGGAGTGAGCGCGAGAGGGAGTCCGCATGAGAGGGGAGTGAGAGTGAGCGAGAGTGAGTGAAAGTGAGTGCGCATGAGAGGGAGTGAGAGTGAGCGAGAGTGAGTGCGCATGAGAGGGAGTGCGAGTGAGTGCGCGTGAGAGGGAGTGAGAGTGAGTGTGGGAGGGAGTGAGAGGGAGTGCACGAGAGTGAGTGCGCGTGAGAGTGAGCGAGAGTGAGTGCATGTGAGAGGGAGTGCGCGCGCGTGAGAGGGAGTGAGCGAGAGTGAGTGCGCGCGAGTGAGAGTGAGGGAGTGCGCGTGAGTGAGTGAGAGGGAGTGAGAGTGAGAGGGAGTGAGCGTGAGAGGGGAGTGTGAGTGAAAGTGAGTGCGAATGAGAGGGAGTGAGAGGGAGAGGGAGTGAGCGTGAGAGGGAGTGAGCGTGAGAGGGAGTGAGCGGGAGGGAGTGAGCGTGAGTGAGCGAGCATGAGAGTGAGAGTGAGTGAGAGGGAGTGAGCGTGAGAGGGAGTGAGTGCGCGTAAGAGTGAGAGTGAAGAGGGAGTGAGTGTGCGTGAGAGGGAGTGAGTGCGCGTGAGAGGGTGTGCGTGTGAGGGAGTGTGATTGTGAGAGTGTGTGTAGTTTCAGTCAGCAACCTCTGCATCATCTCTCTTCATTGTCGTGTGTGTGTGTGTGAGAGCAGCTCTTCTCAGGGCTTGAGCAGGACTGTCGTGATGAAGAGATGATGGAGATCAGATCTCTTGCAAAGAAACTGGCGGTGAACTTCAGCATCAACCTGCGTGTCGTCCGCGAGCCGCTGCTGGCGTTACACCAGTGCGTTCATCACTCTCTAACTGGTTTCTGTCTCTCTCTCACTGGTTTCTGTCATTTCTCTCACTGGTTTCTCTGGTTTGCGTAGGGACGGCATCCGTTTTGCCAGTCAAGGGCTTGATAAGGGCGACTTGATGAATCTGAGTTTTCTGGAGATTCTCAGTGAATTCAGTTTCAAACTCCTGCAGCCTGAACGCAAGCAGCTGTGAGTATCACTGACATCACTGATCGTGTGACTCATGTTTGAGTTCATCAGTGTGATGTTTCTCTCTCTGTCTCCTCCAGGGCGGCGGATCTGCGTCGCGTTTGTTCCTCGGTCCTGAACTGTGACTTTGTGAGGATGTACGAACGATCTCTGACTGCAGGATCGAAAGAAACGCCAGCGTCTGCTGCTCAAACACCCAGGAGAAAACGCAGACGCACACAGAGTCAGTGCATACACACATCGACACTCTCACACACACACACACACACACAATAACACACACAGACAGACAGACACACACACACTCTTACACACACACACACACTCTCTCTCACACACACATTCATGTGTGCAAATATTCTATATTCAGATGTGTGTGTGTGTGTGTGTGTGTGTGTGTGTGCAGGTTTGGTCAGTGCTGTGGAAACTGCAGCTGTGATCTCACACACTCGTCGTGACGACATGGACGACAACGATTTCACAGACGAGTATAACACTTTAAACATGCATTTATATCCAAGTAACAAATAGGATGTAAATAATGGTGCGTTCAAGTCATCTCGTAAAAATTGTATTCACGAGTTGAACGCACATGAACACCACCACAATGTCATAAATACGAGTGGGAAGTTCGGGATTTTCTTTAAGCCCCAATCTTTACGAGTTGGTTAGGAGTGTGTCAGTGAGAAATATGGTGGAATACCACAATACTTAAAGGTATTTAGCAGTGATATTGTCAGACTTTTTTATTTACAGTCAAGTAAGCTAAGGCCATCCTTCAAAATATTTTGGTTTGCAGTAACAGCAAAAAAAAAGAAAAAAAGGGTCGGTAGGTAGGTCTATATTTTTATATATATATAAAAAATATATATAAAAAAGTATATATTTTTTTATAATAAATAAAAAATCGGGGGTCGGGAGGTCACCGATGTCTAGGGGCTGTTCACACCAGGCCACTTCATGCGTTTTCTCAGATCGGATTGTAATCTGATTTATCAAAACGATTCCATTTACACCTGGTTACATATACAAATATGTGTTGTTGTTTTTTTGCGGATATAAATCCGATCTTCAATTCCCGCTATATGCAGATTTAATGGAGTGCACGTCACCGAAAGCAACAGTTATGAGATTATTTTAGTGATCATCAGCTAAAATTTCTGAATCAAAGCCCGCAATAAGAGAAAGCGGAAACAGCCCTGGTAAGATCATTTCGTTTCTTTACATTTAATGAAGATGATTGTGTCTGTTAAGCGTCTGCGACTTACTTTCACTTTGATTTGCGATAGCACGTTGATGCTCTGCTTCCTCTGGTCCAATCAGCGCAGGGCAGTGTGAGATCTGACTGTCAATCACAGTTCGTGTCTGCCAGACCTGCCGACTGCAGCTTTAATATCCTAATGATTTTTGGCATAAAAGAAAAATCAATAATTTTTACCCATACATTGTATTGTTGGCCGTTGCCACAAATATACCCGTGTGACTCGTGACGTGATCCAGGGTCACATGTGTAACGCTAAAGTTTGCAGTGGCTTCATAGATTCATTAAAAACACCTGATGCACATTTCTTTGTTCTTCATTTTCTAGAGCTAGAGTTTAAGAGCCTTGCTGTATTAGTGTAATTAATAAGAGAACGTGCTCCGCCATCTCCGGCGAGAGGGTCTTGAACACGCGTGACGTCGTAAACACGCCTTCCCACCGCGTACGAACGAACTTCCCAGGAGGACTCGAACGCACCATAACACCCGTGCTACAGAAATGCTGATATGAGGACACAGCTCATGTGATGAAGAGTTTCTCACCTTCCTCTCATACAGCCGTGACATCAGTCTAACCCTAACCCTAACCCTATCAGTCACATCAGTATCTGAATAATCCCTCGTGTGTGCGACAGGTTCCTGAGGAAGAGTGTGAGACAGCGACTCAGCCCCCTCACCCAGAGCGTCCAGTTGCATCTCAGCACGTGAGTCCTGCTCTCCTGCTGTGTGTGTGTGTGTGTGTGTGCTCAGCCACTCGTGTGCAGAGCAGTGTTTCAGCAACTGTGTGTGTGTGTGTGTGTGTGTGTGTGTGTGTGTGTGTGTGTGCTCAGCCACTCGTGTGCAGAGCAGTGTTTCAGCAACTGTGTGTGTGTGTGTGTGTGTGTGTGTGTGTTTTTGTGATTTATGAGGACATTTCATATGAATACACACCACACTATGAGGACATTTTGAATTATGAGGACAGGGCCAGTGTCCTCATAATACTGACAATGTAGAAGTGTTTCTATTGCTAGGGGGAGCTCAAAGTCAAAATTTCAGCTCATGTCCCCATAGTTCACAATTACATGATTTTGTGTATCAGCTGTGTATCGAGACAGCGCCTCTGTAGGTGGGTCAGTGGTACTGCATCTCCTCATGAATATTCACCCATGTGTATGGAATTGAGGATTGTGATTGGCTGATCGCAAGAAGTCCTCATAATTTCGGGTTTTGTCAAACCACTGTGTTAATCTCGTTCAAACTCGTTCATCAAAATGAAGGAATCTTTTTTCGAGTCATTTCGTTAATTTAAGGGGCTTTAAATGTTATACTTTTAACAGGCAAATTCCCAAAACACATCCACCTACGCAATCTTGATCATATTCTGAATTAAGAAATAATTATAATGCAGTAAAAAATAATTCACAGGTAACATAAATAATAACTTTACCTTCCGAGTCTTTCGTTCATTTGTCACGTGACAGACGCAATGAACGGATCCCGTTAATGAACGATTCATCACCACATTTCTGAGACAGCCAGCCACGTGCGGATCAGTCTTCACGGTGAAGAGACGTCAGGTAAGAATTGTGTTCAAATTCCAAGCACCCAGCTACACTTCAAGTCTAAAAACTGTATTAATATTATTTTTATATTCCGTTGGTAGTAGTTTGAAATATTCTAAAGTTAATTTGAATTAGCAGTTAGGCTATAAGCTAGCTTTGGTGACACGTGTCTGTATTTCACAACGCGTGAGGATTTAATTTAATATTGAACTTATTAATCACGTTATTGCCATATTGAGATCATATTTATTTCGCGGAACATTTGGGCAGTGTAATGAGGTTGACTTGTGAATCAGTATAACGTTAATGTTAGTTCGATAACCTACTCAATTTCTAGGTCCCTGTCGTGCAATTTAGGCCTAACAACTATTATTTAACGTTAGTATCCCGAAGCATGGTGATTATTTGTAACTGAAACTTTGTTCCTTAGCTAGTCCTAGTTTTTAAGCTGAGGAAGGTGCTGTTAGTCAAATTATAATGGTTAACTTTAGGGACATCTACAGTGTGTTTGAGAGAGAAAAGCAGCATGTTTAAAAAAAATTAAAATCACTAAACACAAGATTCATGTTTTACTGTAGGCTACTAGTAAAACTTATTGGTATTACATCCTGGTATGTATAATAATCGTTATTGTTAATAATTTCACCGTTCATAATAACAAATAAAGGTGTAAAACAGTTGATTATGTCAGTGATATCTAAAAGTCATGTTGTAAACTGATTAAAAACACCATGTGGCCTTTGCAGGAGATGGCAGCTACAAGATCCAGGAGGACCAAATTAAAAACTAAAGAAGAAGCAGCCACGTCTGTATGTCCTCATATTCACTGCTGGTGTCATATTGTGTATTGAGAAGGATAGACAGAAGTTCAGTATTAGTCAGATTGGACCATAGTTTGTGTCTGTATGTCCTCATATTTACCAGAGTACTGTCACTACAGTACTAACAGTGTTTCTCTTACTTCAGTACAGTCGGATTGGACCATAGTTTGTGTAAAAGCAATTGTGCAAATTTATGTATTTATAATCAAACTGTTTTCTTTGTTCCTCATAAGATTTCAACTGAGACGGATCCTCAGTTGAGACTTAATGACACCAATCAACAGGTAATTTATGTACCATTTAAAGGGGTGGTAAAACACGATTTGACTTTTCTAACTGTAGTTAGTGTGTAATGTTGCTGTTTGAGCATAAACAACATCTGCAAAGTTACAACGTTCAAAGTTTAAAGCAAAGGGAGAGATTTGCATTTAAAGAAATCAATTTCTAAGAACTACAGAAACGGCTGATAGGGACTACACGACATTCCTGTGGGCTTGCTGACATCACTAAGCCCAATATTTACATAAACCCCTCCTCTGGGAACACAATAAATAAAGGGGGCGAGGCAATTTTATGTTGCTTTGGAAAAGAGTTGTTGTGGCAGTAGAGTGTCGTTGCTGCTATGCCGTCGAAATGCTGTTATTTTCACCCAGATTGCAGGTCCACTTTGTTGTCTTCCTAAGGACGGTTACAATTTATTTTTTACTTGGTCCCTCATAATTATAATCCAAATGCCACTCTCTGTGCTGCACATTTTCCGGAGGAAAGCTTCCTCAATCTACGCGAGTTCAATGCAGGATTCACAAACGGCTTGTCCTGAAAGATCGAGCAGTTCCAACTGTTGTTTACGAGCCACAACCTGTAGGTATGATTTTTTTTCGTTGATGCGTTTTCCTGTAATAGTTCGTATTGTTAATTGTACGTTGTAGCAAGGAAGTAAACGAAGGACAACGCTGTTTGGCTCCACAAACCAGTTTGTTAAATGCTAATTCATACGTATCCGACGAACACATACAAACTTCTGTTTAATATCACCAGCGCAGCGAACTTGCACTTGGCGGTTAGCGAATCACAGCACACTGGGCCAGCTAACCAATCTGAGCCCATTGCGTATTTTTGAGGGCGGGGCTTCATAGAACCCGGAAATCATCCGACCGTTTTTACAAGGAGGGACAGAGCAGTGTAGAATAATGGTTAAATATGTGAAAAATGTGAATTTTTAAAAACGAAGCATGAACACATGTTACAGTGCACCCCACAAACACAATCAAGCCTTCGAAAAAAGGTGTTTTACCACCCCTTTAAGTTTTGGCAAAATCATGTAGAATCTCCATACGTTGAATAGTTTGTTTTCATGTAGATAAGATGCTGTCCTCACAAAAATCCATACCAGTGAGGACTTTGTGCTAGAGTACATTCTCACACACATTAATTGTTAATCTATGAATTCACCTGTATTATCTGTTATTCTGAAATGAATCTTCATTAAACTCCTTTTTTCTCTCTCCCACAAGATCTCTACTCTTGATCCTCAGCTGACTCTTTATGATCCCTCTCAACAGGTAATGTTTACCATTGGAAATATGCGTTTATTTCTAATGTTTTTTTAATTGTCAAAGACGTGTTGATTTCTAATCCAATAAGGCTTTTAGAGTAAATGGTTAGTTATAAGAAATGTTTTCATATTTCTCATAAAGCAGTACACATGATTTTCTGCTTATCTGTGTTTACAAATGTTTAAAAATATTTCATAGGTGATATCTGAAACAGAACAACACACCAAGGGTTTTGTCAGCGGTGAGGCAGATGATGGATCAGAGAAGGTGATTTTTAATTTGTGTGTGAATGTAACCTAGAAAGGGTTTGCCTAACACCGTGTCCTAACTACACGCGACGCGACGCCGCGACACGCGATAAAAGGTATATTTTCCATATTAATCAAAGTTTTTGTCCTAACCAGCTGCGACGTCGACACGCGACGTTTCTAATTTAGAAATGGTTTCTATTTTCCTGCGATGTCGCACTGGAACAACAAACACAAAGTATGGCAATGATAATCTCAGGCACTATTTATGTGCTTCATTTAAAGGTATAGCGGAGGATCTTTCCGAATTTTAGATAAGACCCGCCCTCTCGACTTTTTGAAAAGTTTGATTGATTCACCAGAATGATTGACAATTAGGAGGACCAATAGTATACACTACCCACCCGGAAGTAAAAAAATCCTCCGCTATACCTTTAATGTTAAAAGTGTGTAATGTGACTTTGAATGTCATTTAGTGCTCCAGCTATGAAGCTGTAAAAGCAACAATGGATATAATTCACCTCAGATCTTGAAATTAAACAAATGGAAACAAGAACGTTAAAACTGTGAACAAACAAGTGTATTATTTGACAAAGATTGTTTTAGTAACTCAGTAGCCTATGTATTTTTTTAATGGTGTAATATTTTATAATTTGATTATGTAGCTACTAATCCATTTTCGTGCGATTGCCGTCAAGATAACTCTCTAGTGCTGTGCACTTGCCGCGAGACCCCGCCCACACACTGTTCTGATTGGCTGTGATTTTTGATTGACGTTGTGGTGTCTCACAGTCGCGTTGCGTCTAGTGTGGACAGACACACTGCCTGTCGCTGGAATCTTCTCGCGTCGCGTGTAGTTAGGACACGGTGTAAGGTAAGGGAGCCCTGCTCCTGGAGAGCCTCTGCCCAACAGAGTTTAGGTTCCACACTAATTTAACACTGCTGTTTGAAATGGTCATGTTCACAATAGCTAGACAGGTAATCATTTCTATGGGCACTCAGCCAATATGTACCATGGTATTTAGAGAAGTCTCAGCAGATTTTTCACTACAGTCAGATTGGACCATAGTTTGTGTCTGTATGTCCTCATATTCACTTACTAGAGTACTGTCACTACAGTACTAACAGTGTTTCTCTTACTTCAGTACAGTCGGATTGGACCATAGTTTGTGTAAAAGCAATTGTGCAAATTTATGTATTTATAATCAAACTGTTTTCTTTGTTCCTCATAAGATTTCAACCGAGACGGATCCTCAGTTGAGACTTAATGACACCAATCAACAGGTAATTTATGTACCATATAAGTTTATAACGATACAGCAAACCCACGATTCGGATCGTTTCACGATTTTTTATATATTTTTTTTAATGTTAAATTAAATATTTAATATTTTTATTAAATAAGATAGTTTGAAAAACCTGTATAAACTGAACACCAAAGAACAATATTAACTATTAAGCGGTAGTGACGCCATGTAAGGGACCTAAAGCGCGCCTAAAAGCTGTCACAAAGAACCGGTAAAAGTAATGATTATGAATGTCAAATATAGCAAGGAGACATTTCTATTGTTTATTAATAAACAAGTGTTTTCTGTGTCAAAGATGAAGTTGACGATGCTGACTCGCGATCTTCGCAGTAGTGAACTCGCCGGAGAGAAATGCACATACGGATTACATGAGCCGAGAGCAGTCTGTTTTCTTTTTTTCGTTTTGAATTGTTTTGTTTAAAAGTAGGCTACACAGTAGGCTACACATTCCAAGCTTTCTATCGATATATGTCTCCGGTCTGTGAGGCAAGTAGCTTATATGCTGAGTTTCGGTTCATTTATGAGACGAGCTCCAGTTCACGCGCCTGCGCCTCCGTGTCCTGATTATATTGCCTGCTATATTTATTATTTATTAAATCCATTCAATTGGTTGATGAAACATTGATTAAAATTAAGATAACACAATTTAACAAAATTCACTTTAAAGAAAGGCTTTCTACAAAAACAAACTTAATGAAGTGGTCAATCATGTCTGCCCACTCGTCTCCTGATATACTGCGCATATTATGATCTTACTCACGCTTTTCACTTTTCATATAATCAACATAGATTAAATTAAAAAGTGTATTATTTTATTTAAACATAAATATGAAACTAAATCGTTTTCTTTAATGACTGGGCTACAACATGTAGGCCTATTAGCCTACAGTACAGAGACATTCAATGTCGGAGCGGGATTTGAGTGAACGCCGTCTTATCGTTGAGCATGTCGGGGGAGAGGTACGATTTTCAAACAATCATCGAATATTATTTTACTTGATATGCCAATCCTTAATATTTGGTGTTTTAAATGCGTATTTGAGGTCTCTGTGAAAGTTTGAAAGCTTCTAGTGCTGCTTTTAGAGTGCTCACGTCCGTAACAGAGAACTGTCACATCCTTAACATTGTTTTTTCCTCATAAATGCGAAACATGATAAATAATTCGTAGAAAGTTCTGTGGAGAGCCAACCCTTCTTCATTCAGTGGGTAGTATTACTTTTGGTTTGCGCAGTGTAATTCACAGAATTACAAAAAAAACATTTGCCACCTAAAAGTTAAAGATTTTTTGTGTCACGTCCGTAACGCATGTATAGCCTATTTCCCTTATATTAAATATAAAAAGCATATGTAAACTGATATTTTTCTAATGTCTGGACTCCTTTATTAAGGGAGTATGGATATATAAACAGATGTTTCAATATATTGGTATTAAATGCGTTTTCTGAGAATTTATATTTCAAGTTTTGACTGCAAATGTCACGTCTCCCAATAGTAATTTAAAGATGTGGATCTTGAAGGGAAGGATGACTCTAGGAGTTGGAAGGGGTGTGTTGCGATTCTGCCTTCTCACAACGCAACACAGGATCGTAGATCTGAGTATCGTGGTTTCGGTTTCATATCGCGTATCGTTACAGCCCTAATCTCCATATGTTGCATAGTTTGTTTTCATGTAGATAAGATACTGTCCTCATAAAAAGCCATACCAGTGAGGACTTTGTGCTAGAGTACATTCTCACACACATTAACCCTCTGGGGTCTGAGGTGTTTTGGGGGTCCTTGAGATGTTTTGACATGCCCTGACATTTGTGCTTTTTTCAGTTGCTTATAAACATATTAATGGCAAAGGTATAATTACACTCTATTTAGCACAAACAGGGCTACCATAATATGTGAGCAACATGTGTGTACATGTTTGTATTTTTGAGAGAATAATGTTTATGCTTTAACAAAAAATTAAAGTTTCTGAAATAAGGCCAAAAAACACATACTAAATATGTGTCCACAAGACTTTTGAATAATGGATGTTGTCGCGGAGAGTTTTTTCTTCAAAATGATCTGAAAATCATCCTGCCTAATCATTCACATAAAACAATACATTGATTTAAACTTTGTAAGACACATTTTGTTTGGAAAGGCAATATGCATGGGGTCGTGATTCACACCTGAGAAGACGACCCGCATAATGAGCCACATAACGAGCCTTTCATTCAGGTGTGTCACTGAGAGGGTATACCACAAGTAAAGAATGTGAGGACTTATTTTGTATGCATGCAAATTGCATAATATCCAAGGTAAACATTTCTAGTAACTATGCAGTTAATTCTCATACTGTATTTTCAGAAAGTTTTGGAATATATCCTCTCCCCAAATGTCACTAATAAAAAACTAAAATAATGTAATGAGAAGGTTTATATTGACTTATTAAGATGTTACTTCTACCTTGTGAATGTTTTGCTATTTTATTAAACAGTTTTCACATATGAATCAACAATTACAATTTTAACAATATTTCAAGTGTAATCTTTCTTTGTAAAAAGTATACTTTGATTTTATCATACGTATTTCAAAGTTAAGGATTCATTAGTTTGAATATTGGAACAAACACTATGCTAACATCTTAATTGATAATTCAATATACCTACTTTATTTTTCACAAAACATCACATACTATATATTTAACGTGAGCAGAAATTGGTGAACAAAAGCTTATTTGATGTGACCGTAGTCTTTTTTACAGTAAAAACTTTATAATCTATCCAAAACTAATCAACGAAATCTTGTCTAAACATTCATATTTCATCTGTAACACATCGTTTTTATGATATATTTGCATATACATGTTAATTTGCAGTTTAATACGTTGCTTATACAAAGACATTTTATTTAAACATATTTCAGTCGATTTTTACTCATCTCAGTATTGCAATATAGTTTGGTAAAAGCTAAACTAGTAGATGTGTTCATGTAAAAATAACATGTTTACTAATGTAAGTGCAAGTGTTAACGAAAGGCACAGATGCGCGCTGTTGTTCACAGCTGTAGTAAACATCTGTGCCATTCATTCATTCACACACAGACACGCGATTCATATTCAAACAGTCTTTTTGCGTTTACAGACACTATTGCATATCGCGATTAGAACAAAGCACTTAAGAATAAAAAACTTACTACAGTGCTCTGAATAGCTGAATCCGTTGGTCCTCGATGTGAAACTAAATTATTCCTAAGGATTATTCCTCACAGCGAAGCAAGATGACATAAAGGGCACAAGTCTGATTAAACTCGCAGTGTGTTTTATCCAGCTGATGTGGGCGTTGACACGTTTGCATGGATTGCTTCAGATCATTTGCGTTTGAATAGCGCGTGCTCTCTGTGTGCGTTTACATTAATGATTGCTGACCCCAGAGGGTTAATTGTTACAACTTCAAATAGATTCTCCTCACTCAGTGAAACACCCACTGAGAATCCTGTTGAACGTGCCCTAGTTATTGGCGATTCTATTACACGGAACGTGAAAATAGAGCCACCAGCCACCATAGTCACATGTTTTCCGGGAGCCAGAGCGCCTGACATCAAAGCAAATTTAAAAGTGCTGGCTAATGCTAATCGTAAATTCTCTAAGATTATTATTCACGTCGGCGCAGACAATTGGAAAAGTTTTTGGGGCAAACCTGACCTGTTGAAAAGAGATGGTATTCATCCCTCCTGGGATGGTGCTGCTCTTCTCTCTAGTAATATGGCTCATAGTCTTAGAGCTCAAACATGACAATCTGGGGCTCAGGTCAGGAAGCAGACAGACTGGCTAAACCGACCGTCTGCTAGTGGCCTCGCGTCACCAAGGTCAGATAAATCCCATCACATAGAGCCTCTTTCACCTAGATATCATCATATAGAGACTGTGTCTGTTCCCCGAATTAGGACGATACAAAAAACTCCTAAACCCGTTCAAGGGTAAAAATGTAATTGTTGTTCAACAAATAAAAAACAGATGTAATACGAATGAACAAATGATAAAGCTTGGGTTGCTGAATATTCGATCCCTTACTTCAAAAGCACTTATTGTTAATGATATGATTACAGACTATAACCTAGATGTGCTGTGTTTGACAGAAACCTGGCTAAAACCAGACAGTTATATTACTTTAAATGAGTCCACCCCGCAAGATTACTGTTATAAACATGAGCCTCGTCTGAAACGCAAAGGGGGAGGAGTTGCTGTAATTTATAGTAATATCTTCAGAATAACTAAGAAGTCTTGTTTTAAATGTAATTCTTTTGAAGTGTTGTTGCTTAATATAGCAATATATAGTGTAAATGATAAATCACGTTTGAGATTTGTGCTGGCTACTGTATACAGGCCACCAGGGCACCATACAGACTTTATCAAAGAATTTGCTGATTTTCTATCAGAGTTAGTACTGGCTGCAGATAAAGTACTAATTGTTGGTGATTTTAATATACATGTGGATAACGAAAAAGATGCATTGGGATTGGCTTTTAAAGACATTCTTAACTCTATTGGAGTTAGACAACACGTGTCAGGACCTACTCATTGTCGTAATCATACTCTAGATCTAATATTATCACATGGAATCAAAGTTGATGCCGTTGAAATTCTGCAGCAGAGCGATGACATCTCAGATCATTATCTAGTCTCGTGTAAACTTCATTTAGCCAAGGCTGCAAAGTCGACTCCGTGTTGCAAATATGTTAGACCTAGGGTTGTGCCGATAGACGATAGTATCGTGTATCGACGATAGACAGAGATATTGTCGATAGCAGATGCCTTTGACGATATCAATACGATAATTGGCTTGTTTTCCCATTAATGTATTAAATTATTATTATTATTATTATTATTATTATGAAGCTAGTATAGTTATTAAATTAATTAGGAACTACAATTATATTTGCCTTGCCTAAATTCACGACATCACCACAACCACACTTGCGACATCACCACACTTGCGACACGACGCGCGCGTGTGAGGACTCCTCAAAGAAAATGTTTTTAAAACAGACAAAAAAAAAAACTAATTCCCACAACGAAATTTAATTGCAAGGTGATCCATTCACAAATTGTCAAGAGTGCTTGTTTTAACAGACGCATCATTCTTATACAGAGCCAAGATAAAGACGGCATCGTTGTTCGTCAGTATTTGGTTTCCATGGTAGGCCTTCATTAACAAAATATTTAATGACACTAATAACACTAAAAACAATACAATTACAAAATATTAATTATAATTATAATATCAATAAAATTATATAGGGCGCCTAGGCCTACTAAAGTCTTTAGTTCACGAAGCATCTGTGAAACTCTGCCAGTTTAACAAGAAATATTCTTCTAATTTTTTCACTGTCAATAATGTAAGTCCACAAGAGAAATATTAAGCCAGTAAATTAAGATAGTTGCTGTAGCCTACCATTATATCCACCGTCGTCTCTGAGAGAATGCGCCGTTAATGCAGCGAAAGCTCAGTCGGTTTCTGCTTTCGTTTTCAGGGAATGAGAGCGTTTACATGCACGTTCTTAACTCGATTAGGCTATGCTGAATAAACTGACAATGCATGTGGTCATGTAAACGCATTAACCCGTTTTCCTTTATCAGAGTCAAGTCATAAGTTTAAGTAGCCTATAACCGATCGACTTTTAGATTTTTGCCTCTGATTTCTCCCGGCATTTAAAACCCGCGTTATTTGGGCTTATTGAAGTGCGGTGCGCATATGAAGTGCATCAAGGCAGAGAGAGCACTGGTAGGAGGACATATATCGCAGACTCCGACTCTTTCTTGACCCAAGAAATTATTAAAACTTGTTCACATCTCGTGCAGACGTACAGTGTAGTTACAGTGTAGTTACAGAATGCTGCATCTGTAACTGCGTGAGAGGATAATGTGTGTCCGTAAATTTCCCGCTGACATGTTGAAATACTCAGAGTCAGATACAAGAATGATTAGGATATTTTTTTTACCTCACTATTCCAGGAAATAACCTGATTTAGCCTATTAATAAACACTCCACCTTTACTAGCAAAATAAAAAAAGATTTTCATTTAAAAGGAAGTAATAAAACAAGCAAATTGATGAGTAAATAAGCAAGTTAATAATCAAATAAGTAAGCCCCGCCCCCCTCACGATAATATCGTGTATCGCCGATCTCACAGGCTGCGATAGGACGATATGAAAATGAAGCATATCGCCCAACTCTAGTTAGACCTATCACTTCTGCCACTAAAGATTGCTTTATTAATAATCTTCCTGATCAGTTTCATCATCTCAGCATCCCAGATAGCTTAGAAGAACTAGATATTGCGACAGAAACTTTTAACTCTCTCTTTTCCAGCACTTTAGACACAGTTGCTCCGTTGCGCTCAAAAAAGATTAAAGAAAATGCTCCAACGCCGTGGTACAGCGAGCACACTCGGGCCCTTAAGAGAGCAGGCAGAAAAATGGAGCGCAACTGGAAGAAAACAAAACTAGAGGTATTTCGCATTTCATGGAAGGAGAGCTCGATTGCTTACAGAGAGGCCTTAAAATCTGCTAGATCTGCTTTATTTTTCAACCCTATACGCTGATTTCACGCAGCCGTTATTTTGAAATCGAAAGTGAGGCTCCGGTGGGAAGAAAACCGAAAGTGTCGCCTTTAATCACAGGAGAGTCGTGAATGCGATGGCGTATTGTTGTTTAATGATGTCAATTCTAAAACTGTACATACATTTCTTTAATACTTCAGACTATATACAGTGAAATTCATTTATAAATATTTTTTTTATATATATATAATTCAGAAAGTAAAAAAGTAAATAATCTTCATTAAACTCCTTTTTTCTCTCTCCCACAAGATCTCTACTCTTGATCCTCAGCTGACACTTTATGATCCCTCTCAACAGGTAATGTTTACCATTGGAAATATGCGTTTATTTCTAATGTTTTTTTAATTGTCAAAGACGTGTTGATTTCTAATCCAATAAGGCTTTTAGAGTAAATGGTTAGTTATAAGAAATGTTTTCATATTTCTCATAAAGCAGTACACATGATTTTCTGCTTATCTGTGTTTACAAATGTTTAAAAATATTTCATAGGTGATATCTGAAACAGAACAACACACCAAGGGTTTTGTCAGCGGTGAGGCAGATGATGGATCAGAGAAGGTGATTTTTAATTTGTGTGTGTGAATGTAACCTAGAAAGGGTTTGCCTAAGGTAAGGGAGCCCTGCTCCTGGAGAGCCTCTGCCCAACAGAGTTTAGGTTCCACACTAATTTAACACTGCTGTTTGAAATGGTCATGTTCACAATAGCTAGACAGGTAATCATTTCTATGGGCACTCAGCCAATATGTACCATGGTATTTAGAGAAGTCTCAGCAGATTTTTCACTACAGTCAGATTGGACCATAGTTTGTGTCTGTATGTCCTCATATTCACTTACATGTCGCACAGTGTGATTTGTAATGATCTTATAGGATTGCTTAAATCATGCAGTGTATCCTGAACTTAAGATCTTTCACAAGTGTAATATTCATCAAATTTCATTGATCATTATGTAACAATTGCAATGTAAACTTTTTTTTTACGCTTTTTTTTGTCAGATAACTTGGACTTTACTGATTCAGAGCAAAGTGAAGACAGTGATGCTGAGACATATCCACAGACAATAACAGAAATGAGTAAAATCACACAAATATGCAAAGATCGAAACATTAAATACAACATATTTACATCTACCATATAGTGCACTAAATATTATACAGTTGTTTAGATATGCACAAATGTTACTGAAGTTACATGGCTTTAAAATTTAAAATAGCAGTTAATAGGCTGAGTTTAAATTGCTTATTACACTTACACATTAGACCTACCCCAAAAATGAGCTGAATTATACTGTACTCGACAGCCAGTTCAACAAAGTTAAGTAGTGACCAAATCACTGCCCAACAAAATAAAATAAAAAATGCTTAGTTTTAACTGTTTTTGATAGATATATTTCTAGACATTTGCAGTTTCATCGCAATGTGCAACAGTTTGTTTGTGTTTGAATTGTCTAAACCTGTGACACTAGTATTGAGCTCTACTGTTCATACCACAGGAACAAAGAGAGCTAGTGGACCTGTTGAGGAACCTCCAGGCACCATAGGTAGTATGAGCTACAATACCTCAGTCCAACAGCATGTCCGGAGGGAAGAGACTGAACAACCAGGTAAAAGCCCACAAATACACTGCACTAGGAAGAGGTATAGATCAAGAATCAGTTCATGTAGGCATAACACAACTAGTGTATGCTTTTTTCAAAGTATTCTTTTTCCGTTCACAGATGTTGACTCTGCCTTGGGAGACCCATCTCAAGATATGACAAGAATATACGACAACACTGGCGGTAAGAAGGACAAGATATATATACACACTAGGGATGAGCGAGTACAGCATTATCTGTATCTGTATCTGTTAACCATATGAATTATCTGTATCTGTACTCGGACTGGGCGGTGCCTAACCCGGAAGTGGGCGGGATTTAACCCGGAAGTGGGTCGGGTTGTCTTGAAATGGGTGGGGCTTTAACCGGTATGTTATTTTAGGCATGCAATTGATATGGGTTGATCAGAAATTGTTATATTTATTGCTGATTAGACAACTATTTACATGACAGCATTAGCATTGAGCTTCAGATCAATGGTTTTGATCACGATAACAAACGAACTACAGAACAAGTTTTGCAACAATGAATACAACACATGCGGTTGCAATTATGAAGTAAAATGTAATGAACAAGAGTTTTCATCTCAACTAGGGCTGGGTGATATGGACCAAAAGTCATATCCTGATATATTTAGGCTGAATTTCGATATACGATATATATATCCCGATATTTTTTTATTTTTCATGTTTTATTTTTTTTTAAATTTGTTGACACACACACACAAGTACTGTCCCCCTTTACTTAACATAAATTGTAAGAATATGACTAATAGTAAAGACTAGTAGCCTACTAATAAACATTAGGCCTATGCTAAAGGTATTAAACAGCAGTCCCAAACTAGTTTTTGTTAATACAATGTTGAGCCACCACAGTCATTTAAAAATATAAAAAAATAACACAAAGAAAAATAGTGACATTTTGGGGTTAATATGGAAACGACAGTTACCATGGTGAATACACAATACTAACAAGAACTGTGAATGAAACATGGAAACTGCTCCTGGTGAATAGAATGAAAATCATACCTGCATTACTTTTATTTCGTGTAATTTACAACGTAACGGCGTTGCCTGCTCGTAGTTTCTTTTGCCCTTTATATTCAGTGAGGCGATGCAGCGCGCGCCGCCGCATTGCGCGTGCAATTGAGTGTGCGCTACTACGACTACAGTTTAACGGCTGACAGGACAAGAAAGTCCGTTTTTCTGGGGTAAAAGACTTTGTTTTTTATAACATAACATACTCTAAACACGCATGCAAAGTGGAAAAGGAGGGGCGGGGGCGCGGGGAGCAGTGCAGAGAGCTCCGGGTCAGCAGCTTGCTTGGAGCAAGGATCACAGCGCAAATTTGAACTATATCGATATATGCGATATGGTCTAATTCCATATCGCATGTAAAATAAATATTATATATATATATATATATATATATCTCGCCCAGCCCTAATCTCAACATAACTTTTTTTTTTTTAAATCCGAGCACAGATATTGACTCGTATTACTCGTATAATACTCGTACTCGACAAAAGTGCTTTATCCGTACCGGATACTCGTTTCAGCCGAGTATCCGGCTCAACTCTAATACACACACACACACACATCTCAATTAAATACATTTTGAAATAATATAATAATAAACAAGGCTCAAACATCGATTTCGTAAAAGACATGCGTGTTTATTTGAGCACTTGCGTCAATGAAACATCATACTAAAGCCTTTAAAGCATTGAAATAAATATCAGTAAATAATATTCACTTAAATATAACAGTTAAATATCTAAAACATTTTTTATATTTCCACACAAAGACGCTTGATATAGCCTAATAGCTAGATTACCTAGCCAGATATAGCTCTGCGCTTTGAGAAGTCGTTTGAGTCGCAGTCCGTGCCTATATTGGCCTACCGATGGAAAAAAACGCGAGAGTGCCAATCGACAAACTGGCAACAGCTGCCATAGAACTAATCCGGCCGGTGTCATTTTCTAGATGTGTGGACAGTTAATCCAGGTGTTTCACCTTGGCTACAGGGGATAATTCAAAACAGGTATTCTTTTCAGTCCTGGATCCGTCACTGACTTTGCCTCAAAACGTCCCGTTCTGAGAATTCTTTCTTTCTTTATAACCTTTCTTTTTTCTTTCTTTCTTTCTAACTAATCTTCATTTCTTTCTTACTAATCTTTTTCTTTCTTTCTTTCTTTCTTTCTTTCTTTCTTTCTTTCTTTCTTTCTAACTAATCTAATTTCTAACTAATCTATCTTTCTTTCTTTCTAACTTTATCTTTCTTTCTTTCTTTCTTTCTTACTAATCTAGCTTTCTTTCTAACTAATCTATCTTTCTTTCTAACTAATCTTTCTTTCTTTAACTAATCTTTCTTTCTTTCTTACTAATCTTTTTCTTTCTTTATAACTAATCTATCTTTCTTACTTACTAATCTATCTTTTTTTATAACTAATCTTTCTTTCTAACCAATCTTTCTTTATAACCAATCTTTCTTTATAACTAATCTTCATTTCTTTCTTACTAATCTTTCTTTCTTTCTAACCTTCATTTCTTTCTTACTAATCTTTCTTTAGTTCTAACTAATCTATCTTTCTTTCTATCTAATCTTTCTTTCTTACCAATCTTTCTAACTTTATCTATCTTTCTTTCTTACTAATCTTTCTTTCTTACCAATCTTTCTTTATAACTAATCTTCATTTCTTTCTTACTAATCTTTCTTTCTTTCTAACCTATCTATCTTACTCTCTAACTAATCTATCTTTCTTTAGTTCTAACTTATCTATCTTTCTTTCTTACTAATCTTTCTTTCTTACTAATCTTTCTTTCTTTCTAACCTATCTATCTTACTCTCTAACTAATCTATCTTTCTTTAGTTCTAACTAATCTATCTTTCTTTCTATCAAATATTTCTTTCTTACCAATCTTTCTAACTTATCTATCTTTCTTTCTAACCAATCTTTCTTTCTTTAACTAATCTTCATTTCTTTCTTACTAATCTTTTTCTTTCTTTCTTACTAATCTTTTTCTTTCTTTCTAACTTATCTATCTTTCTTTCTAACCAATCTTTCTTTCTTTAACTAATCTTCATTTCTTTCTTACTAATCTTTTTCTTTCTTTCTTACTAATCTTTTTCTTTCTTTCTAACTAATCTATCTTTCTTTCTAACTAATCTATCTTTCTTTCTTTCTTTCTAACTAATCTTTCTTTATTTCTAACTTTATCTTTCTTTCTTACTTACTAATCTCTTTCTTTCTAACTAATCTTTCTTTCAAACCAATCTTTCTTTATTTAACTAATCTTCATTTCTTTCTTACTAATCTTTTTAACTAATCTCTTTCTTTATTTCTAACTTTCGTTCTTTATTTCTATCTTTCTTACTTTCTTACTAATTTATCTTTCTAACTAATCATTTTCTTTCTAACTAATCTATCTTTCTTTAGTTCTAACTTATCTATCTCTTTCTTTCTAACTAATCTTTCTTTCTTAACAATCTTTCTTTCTTTAATCTTCATTTCTTTCTTACTAATCTTTTTATTTATTTATTTCTAACTTATCTATCTTTCTTTATTTCTAAGTTATCTATCTTTATTTCTAACTTGCCTCTTTCTTTCTTACTAATCTTTTTTCTTACTAATCTATCTTTCTTTATAACTAATCTTCATTTCTTTATTTCAACTAATCTTTCTTTCATTGAAACTTATCCATCTATTTACTTTCTATCTATTATTTATCTATTTCTAACTAATCTTTTTCTTTGTTTCTAACTATTCTTTCTTTCTTTCTAATCTTTTTCTTTTATAACTAATCTACCTTTCTTTATTTCTAACTTATCTCTTTCTTTCTTACTCTTCTTTCTAATCTCTTTTTCTTTCTTTATAACTAATCTATCTTTCTTTCTATATTTGTAACTTATCTATCTTTCTTTCTTACTAATCTTTCTTTCTAACCAATCTCTTTCTTTCTTTCTTTTTCTTTCTTTCTTTCTTTCTTTCTAACCAATCTTTCTCTCTTTAAAACCAATCTTTCTCTCTTTAACTAATCTTTATTTCTAACTTATCTGTCTTTCTCATAATCTCTCTTTCTTTCTCATAATCTTTCTTACTAATCTATCTTTCTTCCTTTATTTCTAACATAACTAAGGGTGTCACGATTCTCCAAATCCTCGATTCGATTACATTTTCGATTCTAAATTCACGGTTCGATTCGATTCTCGATTAAAAACATTTTTTTGAAAGCACAAGCTATGCCATTTTTAGACTTTTATGCAATATAATAATATCTGACCTTTGTTCGCAATGTACCACAAATTTAAAACGTTTATTAATAACATAATGTAACAATAACTTATAAGTCAATTGGAAACTTAAACAATATAACCTATAACCTATTATAGACCCGGGGCTCCCTGGACTCCTCAGAGCAGTCCCAGACGAATAGCACGGCATTTTAAATTGGGTTCCCACAGCGTTTGCAACGCAGTACGAGAGAACGTTCTCGTAAGGGAACGTACTTGGTTACTTGCGTAAATCGGTTCCCTTAGAGATAAGGAAACGACTGCGTTGCCTTGCCGTGCTATTTCGCTCATATCAGGTACTTCGCTTCAGTCGATTTAAACCTAAAGTCCTTTGGCGAGTTTTCTCTGACTTCAGCCGCGTCCAAATTGGCGCGCTCGAGGTTGGCAGGGTGCCAAGCGCTCGCATTGGACCGCATACCACTGCTAACTCGCCATAGGTTCGTGCAGTTGCCGCAGCACAGCCAGCTCGCTCAGTCGAGCTATGGTGCTCTCGCTGTGCAGCTGCAATGCGATTTAAAATAAAGGCTTCAATATTCTCGAGAAAAGGAGTTTTACCTGTTACAGGCAAGCCGAGCTGACGTGACATATGGGGCGTGGCAGCATCGACGATTCCATATTTTGATTCGATGATTGAGATTGAGCATTAATTTCGATCGATTTCGATTTAAAATCGATATCGTGACACCCTTAAACATAACTAATCTATCTTTCTTCCTTTATTTCTAACATCTTATTTATTAATCTCTTTCTTTCTTACTAATCTTTGTTTTACTAATCTTTCTTTCTTACCAATCTTTTTCTTTATTTTTCTTTCTTTCTAACTAATCTTTCTTTCTAACTAATCTTCATTTATTTATTTCTAATCAATCTTTCTTTCACTAATATTCATTTCTTTCTTACTAATCTTTTTCTTTCTTTCTTTCTTTCTTTCTTTCTTTCTTACTAATCTTTCTTTTTCTTTCTTTAACTAATCTTCATTTCTTTCTTTCTTTCTTTCTTTATAACTAATCTTCATTTCTTTCTTACTAATCTTTTTCTTTTTCAACTAACCTCTTTCATTGAAACATATCTATCTACTATCTATTATTTATCTATTTCTAACTAATCTTTTTCTTTGTTTCTAACTATTCTTTCTTTCTAACTAATCTATCAAATTTCTTAACTCTCTGGTCCGGCTTTTTCAAGCCAACTTAAAGTTTGACTCAACAAACTTTTTTCTAGTTACCATTATGTTGCTAACTCTGTGTAATGGCTATTAAGGTTGATGCAGCGGTGCTTATTGTGTTGTGTCTGCCCTGATCAGTGCAGCCTTCGCTTTCATTGCGTTGGGATATGCAAATTTTGATAAGGTCGGAGCAGACTTCTCATGGTCTAGTCCACCCATGCATTTTATACTGCCCGCGAACCTGTCAGTATTTGCATGGTTTGCGAAAAGTCCCCAGCTGGCATTAGCCCTTAAGATTTCAGCTAAAGTGGAGAAGGCAGGAGTTCCCATATACGTCACGCTGACGTAATGTCTCGTTCCCGCCTCTCAGGGAACTGAGGTTACGAAAGTAACCGGAGACGTTTTACGTGCAAAAGGTAATCCATCATTCCTACTAGGGCTGGGTATTGACACAAATTTCACAATTCGATTTCGATTCACAAGCTTGCAATTCGATTCGATTACGATTACGATTCGATTCAATATCGATTATTTTGGATATCAGGTACAATACATTGCAAATTTTCTCAAGGAAAACATCTCTTAACTATTATTGTAAACTATGGGAGTCAGTTGTAGCCGATAGGCTTCATTAGCCTACTATATTATTGAAGGTAAAGAATAACTGATTTGTATACAATCACTTAAAATACACTTATTTATTTTTATAATAATAAAGTTATGAAATTATATAGCCAACAAATTTAAATGGTGGCCTTCATAAAAAAACTGTCCAGATTTATTCAAACAAGCATTAAATATTGAAGAACATAAAAAATTATAATGAATATGTAATATGGTGCATATATTTAACAAAATGCTCCTCTAGAGTTAATTTTTCTAGCTGACTAACGTTTATAGTCACTGGATGTTTTTTTGAGGTAAATGTGAAGTTACATGACATTGTTTACTAACGTCTTTCCACGCTTGAAACACTGATTCAGTGATTCCATGTGACATGATACGGACTTCGATAAGTTGTACTCTACCTTTTAACACACTTTCAGATGCTCATTCATGTTTATCTCGTGCTGTAACTGATATTATTTAGGCAGAAGAGAAGATCATGTGCGCGCCGCGGCTTCTCTTGAGCTGAGCAAGAGCGATCTCACGCCACTGCGCCAAAACGGTATTTATGTTTTTGAATTTCATAAGAAAATGGACGTAATTTGAGACTTTGTTTCGTATTAATAATAACAAAGCACAAAGAGTATTGCGATTTATTGAATGGGATGCGCGCAGCAATGTTACATTCATTCATCACTGAAAACAGGATGACTAATCGATTCTTGAGATTTATGAATCGATATCGTTTCGTAAAAATAAGATTCGATTAAAATCGAGAAATCTATTTTTTACCCAGTCCTAATTCCTACTGCGTTTTTCTACTTTATATAGTAAAGAATGCGAATAGTAAAGAATGCGAATATAATAATAGGCCTACTTAAAAGCAAACCAAAGGAAGAAACGTTTTTAATCCCCTGCGAAAATGGGTGAGACGTGAGTGAAAATTTGGGAAAAGAAACAGATTCCATGTCGAGTGGAATAACTAAGGGAATATTGTTAAATTTGTTGATAATTGGGTGACCAGATCGCAAAACGGAATACAAAGCAGACGAAGCTTAAATTTATGGGTAAGGGTGTCACGATTCTCCAAATCCTCGATTCGATTACATTTTCGATTCTAAAGTCACGGTTCGATTCGATTCTCGATTTAAAAAAAAAAAAAAATTGAAAGCACAAGCTATGCCATTTTTAGACTTTTATGCAATATAATAATATCTGACCTTTGTTCGCAATGTACCACACACTACATTGTCAAATTTAAAACGTTTATTAACTACATAATGTAACAATAACTTAATTGGAAACTTAAACAATATAACCTATTACCTACTATAGTCCCGGGGCTCCCTGGACTCCTCAGAGCAGTCACAGGCGAATAGCACGGTGTTTTAAATTGGGTTTCCACAGCGTTTGCATCGCAGTACGAGAGAACGTTCTCGTGAGGGAACGTACTTGGTTACTTGCGTAACCTCGGTTCCCTTAGAGATAAGGGAACGAGTACTGCGTTGCCTTGCCGTGCTATTTCGCTCATATCAGGTACTTCGCTTGAGTCGATTTAAACCTAAAGTCCTTTGGCGAGTTTTCTCTGAATGTATACACTTCAGCCGCGTCCAAATTGGCGCGCTCGAGGTTGGCAGGGCGCCAAGCGCTCCCGTTGGACCGCATGCCACTGCTAACTTGCCATAGGTTCATGCAGTTGCCGCAGCACAGGCAAACAGCTCGCTCAGACGAGCTATGATGCTCTCGCTGTGCAGCTGCAATGCGTTTTAAAATAAAGGCTTCAATATTCTTGAGAAAAGGAGTTTTACCTATTACAGGCAAGCCGAGCTGACGTGACATATGGGGCGTGGCAGCATCGACGATTCCATTTTCTGATTCGATGATCGAGATTGAGCATTAATTTCGATCGATTTCGATTTAAAATCGAAATCGTGACACCCTTATTTATGGGCTCACGCACAACTCTCTCATTCATCATGAATCCAAACGTTTCCATGGCTGCGATTTTAACATTTAATTGCTAACCTATTATTTATTTTGTAAACAAAGCTTTGTGCTTCACTCCTGTCATAATATTTATGTACAACAGCATTCACATACAAAAAAATTTGTTTTGGCGGGCCACCGCAGTGGTGTGGTTGTCAAGTTTACTGGCACAGCACTAAATTAGATTGCTTTGGTGATTTTGTTTTTTCTTTTTGTTTTTTCTTTTTTTTCCGTCCGTCAGTCCATCCATCCAAATTTTTATTGCATTATGTGCAGTTTATTACATCGAGTAGTCGGTTGCTAACACCAGGAATATAATGAGTGGAAGCACTTCCCATCTTTTATTGCAATCAATCTGCTCTGGTAATTCAAGCAAAATGATTGATGAACCTGACTAATACAGTTACATGTTAGCTGTTAAATTTGTATCAGGGCCAAAAAAATGAAAATTGTTAAACAAAAACAGAAGCCCTTCACTTTTGACTCAGATTAGAAATCAGTAAACTAGACTCAAGATGAGGGTGAGGAGTGTGTGGTTGGTTGGGACAGACTGAATATGCGTTCTGGCCTTTGTGGTGTTCAACCCAATCTGTTGTTCTTTTGTAGTGATTTTTGATGCAGCCACACATGATGCAAGAAGGAAAGCGAAACAAACATGGTCTCCAACAGAAATCGCAGCAGTACTCAAACATTTCCGGAACCACATTGCAAGGGGTAAACTTGTGAGTAAAATTGAATGTCAACAGTGCAAGACTGCCGAGTATCCTGCTTTAGCTGGTCGCTCTGTGCAAAACATTAGAGACTTTGTTAGGAATCGGGGCGTATCACTGAAAAGGAAACAGGTACAAAATGTTTAAGTTTATTATTATTTTATTTTTTTTTCGTTTTTTGTTGCTGCTGTTTTGTTCTAATGTGGGAAAATGTTTTAAACTTCTGTTGAAGGCTGTAAATGGATAGTGTTTCGTCCTATGTCATTTCTTTGGAGTTTTCCCCCTCCCCCCCTCCCTTTTCTCTTTGTACTTTCACTTCTAGCAGAAAGTTAGTAATGCTCATCGTAATGCCTGGTGACTATTCAACGCAGCTCCACCAATGCACTTGATCCTTTTGTGATTCATGTTTGCCTGCCTGTACTGTTATAGTGTTTTGAGAAATGTGTCTTTGAGAACTTGGTTCTTGAGGCTCATTTGGGCTGTCTTTTCTCTGTGAGTATTTCGCCGTTCATGTTTGTTCTCGTGGTTTGATCTGTTATTAAACGTGGGAAGAGAAAAGGACAGCTGAGTTTTGTTGTTTTTTCCCTTTACACAAGAACATTAGTGTATTTTGTTATTTGTTTAATATTGCCAGCAACAACTGTAATGTTGAAAATAAGCTGTAATTATTAAACAACTTCTTGTTCACTAAAGGTGCATACTGTTATATGTCCTCTAAAAGGTCATGTGGATATATCACACAAATATCAGATTCTTGAATGGTAAATGGACTGCATTTATATAGCGCTTTCACAGACCCAATGGCCACCCATGCGCTTTACAATATTGCCTCACATTCACCCATTCACTCACTCATTCATACACCGACGGCGGTGTCAGCCATGCAAGGCACCATCCAGCTCGTCGTCTTGCTCTCAAGGACACCTCGACACTTGGTCAGGTGATTGAACCACCAACCTTCCGGTTTGTAGACAATCTACATGAACCACTGAGCCACTGCCGCCCCTTGAATGCACCCTATAAAAGACTTGGCTGAATTAATATTCAAAATATCAGAATATCATAGTTTTAAATGGTTGGCTTTGTTGTCTGTTGGAGTATGAGCCCACAGGTGAGGATGTGTTTGCAGTGCACAGTATTGTTTTTAGTCTAATCATTTGTCCTCATAAATCAGGTATGTCCATTTAATGCACAGTGCTATCACTTTTGTGTTTGTGTTTAGCCATGTCCCATTAATTCATGTTTGTCCCTCTAATACACTTAAATGACAATTTTGTGTTGTATAGCAACTGTCCTTATAATATTGTTTTGTGTCATGGGCGGGGTTTAGACACCTAATTATATGTGTCCTCATAATTAAGTATATTTTCAGGTTGTTACATTATACGTTGTGTTGTGTGTAAACAAACTCTGAAGTGAAATCTGTGTTGTATGGCTCAAAACAGATTTTTTGATACCCTCCCCATCTCTGTAGAGCAAGTGGAAATGGGTGTCCCCCTAATACACCAACAGACTGGTTTGGGCTGAAGTGTCCTTGTAATTCACAAAAACCCGTAAGTGTGTGTGTGCTCAGCCACTCGTGTGTGTGTGTGTGTGTGTGTGTGCTCAGCCACTCGTGTGTGTGTGTGTGTGTGCTCAGCCACTCGTGTTCAGAGCTGTGTGTGTGTGTGTGTGTGTGTGTGTGTGCTCAGCCACTCGTGTTCAGAGCAGTGTTTCAGCAACTGTGTGTGTGTGTGTGTGTGTGTGTGTGTGTGTGCTCAGACTCTCTCTGGCTCATGAAGAGCGTTCAGAGGATGAAGAGGAGCCAGAAATAGAAGATTACGATGATGAAGACTCTGAGACGGGCTTCACTCTGGTGAGTTAAACACACACAGGATGATGAACTGATGATGTCATCATCGTCTTCATCCTCTTCCTCTGTTCCCTCAGCCGTCCACTCACGGCTCCGCCAGCTTCCTGGAGGACCTGTTCCACTGATGACATCATCATCTCCTCTTCATCATCATCATCCTCTGGAGGACCTGTTTCACTGATGACATCATCTCCTGTTTCACTTAGAGCCGGACAGTTCAGCAAGACGTTCCAGATGTTTTGTTACTGCAGCTGTTAGTGGTGTTTAATATCTCTGTTCCTGTCACTGATGATGATGTCACTGATGATGTTCCTGTCACTGATGATGATGTCACTGATGATGATGTTCCTGTCACTGATGATGATGTTCCTGTCACTGATGATGATGTCACTGATGATGATGTTCCTGTCACTAACCCTGATTGATTGACAAGAGCAAGAAAACCAAAAGAAAAACCTGTTTGATTTCATGATGTTGTTTGCGTTACATCACAGTTTAGTTTATTATCCCTGTTAAAAATAAAATAAATCACATTTATTTCTCTTTTCCGTTTGTATTTTTTAGATGTTAGATTTACTAGTCAGTCACATTTATTCCTTTCACAGATGCTTTTATTGCCTTCTGTGTATTTAGCCAGTTTGTAATCAAACACACTGAACAGATCTAGAGTAATACAGTCTTCTACACACACACACACACACACACACACAGAACATGGACTGTGCAACAGTGACTCTCTACAGGTCTTACAGAAAAGGGTTTCTTTTTTCTACAATGAGCTTAACTATGGAGATGTGTGTTCACCGTAGGGTTAGGGTTAGATGTGTGTTCACCGTAGGGTTAGGGTTAGATGTGTGTTCACCGTAGGGTTAGATGTGTGTTCACCGTAGGGTTAGGGTTAGATGTGTGTTCACCGTAGGGTTAGGGTTAGATGTGTGTTCACCGTAGGGTTAGATGTGTGTTCACCGTAGGGTTAGGGTTAGATGTGTGTTCACCGTAGGGTTAGGGTTAGATGTGTGTTCACCGTAGGGTTAGATGTGTGTTCACCGTAGGGTTAGGGTTAGATGTGTGTTCACCGTAGGGTTAGATGTGTGTTCACCGTAGGGTTAGGGTTAGATGTGTGTTCACCGTAGGCACAGACACACAAGCAATAACCCAGGTCTAGAAATCACAATTCTGAAGAAGAAAAAATAGATTAGCAGTAGTTAATTCTCTTGGGCTCATTCCCGGTGTCGTTTGGCCATCAAGTGTGGAGAATCTGAAGTGTGTGTGTAGTCACGTTAGGTGTTGTACAACATGACAAATGATTTTGGCCAAGTTCAGGTAAATGAGTTTAACCCTTATACAGAATATTCACTCTAACAAGGGTGGACGTACTAAAGTTGACCACGTCAGATTTGAAAGATAAAATTGGTAAAAATAGAAAATTAAAGGAACAGACCCGAGGATCCACTCACTTTCCCTCCAATGAAGTGATGACAGCTTTATGATGACATTAAATGTTCCCAACTTTCATTTTAAGGGAAAGGTTTTAAAATAACGGTGGACAATAAATTGAGGGACAAACAAAAAACCTTGATTATAATCCAGGTTCAATTAAATTTTCACTTTATTGTTGGAATTTCTTTCAAAAATTGTCTTGCATCCCACAACGTTTACTGTCTCGCATTAATACACATCCACATCAAATAATGTCTCGCATTAATACACATCCACATCAAATAATGTCTCACATTAATACACATCCACATCAAATAATGTCTCACATTAATACACATCCACATCAAATAATAACAAGACACTACAATAGACACTACTTGATACAAAAAAAAAAAATCTAAAATGAATTTAATAATTGAAAGGAATATGTACATTAGAGAGAATCTTTACTGATACACCCAACTATGTAAAAATCAGCTACAGTTTATTAGGGGACTGAGGAGAAATGCTGATATATGGTCTCAGAGTGCTGTAAAGTGTCTCAAATTATTATTATTTAATTAACTTCAATATGCTTAGAATTCAAGTGGCGTTATTTATGACAGGTTTATACATAGGTTCAACATTTTAAAGCAGCATATGTCATGGTCTTTATTGGGGACAACACGTCCTCCATAAAAAGCAAAAACCATTACAAATTCATACTATACAGACACTTCATATTTAATCATATTTTATGATTTGTAGATTCCATTTTACAGATTAATCTCCCAGGTGTCGCGCGCGCGTGGCGTTTCGAGGCACAATCGTCGGTTTAATTGGTTCTGAGTTTCGAACAGCTTCGTCTCTCCCATCACTACTCATTCCTGCTCCATATGTTGTTCATATATCAAATATCATATATCATAAATTCCCTTCCGGGCTCGTGCTGGCGGATGTTTTGAACTGTTTGCAGCTTTTGTCATGGCATCTTTTTTTTACCGCCGTTTCAAAGCGCAAAGCTATTGGTCCTTCCGCTCACATGACACACTACGTTTGTAAGATTTTCGCGCCACAAGCGCAGCCCCGCCCCCACGCACGCCCAGACGCGCTCTGATTGGTGGAGAGCGCCAGCAGACTCGCGCCAGTTTTCGCAGCTGTCCTCGAGATCCTGTTGCGTCTTTAGTCTCTGAAAGCGTTTCCTAAGCGAAATATTCACATATTTATCTCAGAGACGTAATTATTCACATTTCCGCGATAAACATGGCACCAAAGGATTATATGGCGGAAAAGGGTAAGTTGGGAAATTCACTTCTGGCGCACATTTAACATTAACGTTAGATTTATTTGTGAAGAACTCTTCTCAGTTTCTGAGTTTCGGACACGCATCAAAGTTCGACGAAATGAAAGTAGAATAAAGTCGCATATGAATCATTTATATGTGAACTCGAGCGGAACGTGTATCTGTTATACATGTGTGCGATGTGTTCGTTGTTTGTGTAAAAGCAGGTTTAACTTAGTTTTATAGTAGCTCGCGGCGGCCGCGCGGGTTGCGCGCGCACTTGCTGAAGTGCCCGGATGGAGTTTTGGAACAAAGAGCGGCGGCGCGCGCAGATCACGTGCTCGCTTCCGACAACGCTTTTTCCCAATCTAAAGTTTAACTGACCGTCCAGAATCACGTGTGTCTGTTTATTCTGATCGGTCGCTACTGTATTGTCGTAGAGTCGCTTCAAAGCACGATGTGAAAGTTTATTCTGTACGTGTAAAACGGAGCCGCGTGACCCTAACTGACACCAAAGCCACGGACCGATGATGATAATGATGAAGATTATGCTGATGAGCTCAGATTTCGGTCCGGACGGGTCTAGTTTGTGAAGCGCGGAGGCGCGTGGCTGTAGTCGGGCACGAGGACCATGTGCTGCTTTGTTTACAATAACACCAGCCGTCGAGTGGCGTTACGCGGTGGTGGCGTGGCTGATGGCAGCGATGTCGCGCGCGTTGGACTCGAGTCACGATGCGGCTGATCGACACGACAACGCGATGTTTTGCTCGAGTCATTATGAGGCTGTTTGGACGCGTCGATCATTTGCGCGCAGTTTCACTTCATTTATCTTCGTGTTCTCTTCTGAACAGTTACTAGTAAGTGTTTAAAGCTGAAATCATGTTAATTTCATCTGTGCGAAGAGTGTATCATGAGTTTTGGACATTAAAGCCCTTTTGTTTCGGCTGCTCTTCTGTTTTGGCTCGCTTGTTTACGAACACGGATCACGTGACTGATGTGTTTGTGCACTGCTTGGTCGCGCGCTCATCTGAAACTTTTCCTGCACGTGCACAAACACTCCCACGCACTGCTTTCCTCGGGTGTGTGTGTGTGTGTGTGATCGTGGTTTTCTGTGTTCCCAGAGAAGTGCAAGCGCTTCCTGCAGGAGTTCTACAGCGAGGATGAGTCCGGGAAGAAGGTCTTCAAATACGGCGCTCAGCTGGTGAGATCCTACAGTTCCTGCAGACGAGCCTCCGTGTGTGTGTGAGACCCCGGCTCACCTGTGTGTGTGTGTGTGTGTGTGTGTGTGTGTGTGTGTGTGCGCAGGTGTCGCTGGCCCACCGAGAGCAGGTGGCGCTGCTGGTGGATCTGGACGACGTGGCGGAGGAAGACCCTGAGCTGGTGGAGAGTGTGTGTGAGAACGGCAAACGCTACGCAGGACTGTTTGCAGACGCGGTTCACGAGCTGCTGCCGGAGTACCGAGAGCGAGAGGTGTGTGTGTGTGTGTGAGATGTGCCAGTACATTCACTGATTGCAGAGAGCGTCTGTAGAGTTAACTCATTAAAGTGAAAGATGCCCGACCGGACAATCAGCCTTAAAACATCATTAACAAAAAAATAACTACGGAATCACCCAAACGTGAGAATGATTCTGCAGTCATTTAGTGTAAGTGGCGATTAATAGTGAATAATTATAATATAGACTAGGGCTGACTTCTAATAGTCGAGGATTCGACGATTCGATTCGGAGAGGTCTGATTCGACTATGGACCTCATAGTCGAATACATGGGCATCAGTCTGGTTTGAAGTGTGCTGGGGACAGAGACGCATTCGCATTTTCAGAAGGGCTGGGTACAAAAAAATATTTTCCGCTTTCGCGCAGGTCATGTTTTGAAAGACGATGTCCTGTAGCTTACTAATGTAAATAAATAAAAATGTATTCAAAAATCTGCTTCACATTTTCAGCAGGGCTGCGGAGCGGCTGTGGGTTGACTCCACACGGTTCTCATGGGCTTTATATATAGGCTAAGTCCTAACGTGAAAAAAGCTTTACGTGGTTTAA
Organism: Abramis brama; assembly: GCF_963993115.1. NCBI lineage: Eukaryota > Metazoa > Chordata > Actinopteri > Cypriniformes > Leuciscidae > Abramis > Abramis brama. Next base: position 131,596 of record NC_139975.1, read on the forward strand.
TGTACCTAAACAATGATTACCAAATTTCCCTCTCATATTGCTCCTCATAACCACTGAAAATGGTCAAAAAAATCGAACCCAGAGTCCAATTATTATGGACGTTATCTGACATTAAGCGTTTCTGCTTCACATGTTCAGCAGGGCAGCGGAGCGGCTGTGAGTTGACTCCACATGGTTCTCATGGGCGTGAAAAAGCTTTACATGGTTTAATGCTACCTAAACAACGATCACCAAATTTCTCTCTCATATTGCTCCTCATGTTTATGAAATGTTATGATATATGTGTGATATGTTTTGTTCATCTGGCTTTAAATGAATAAAAGGTATTTGTTACACACCATGTTTTTCTTTTAGTTTTTTTTTAGCTCTTTTGTTTGAAATGGAAAAAATCCAGCTGCTATCTTAAAAAAAAAAAAAAAAAAAAGGTTCGACTATCAGTCGACTACGGCAAAATCTAACGAATCAGATTCGACTATGAAAATCCTTAGTCGAAAACAGCCCTAATATATACTGATGGTAACATGGTTGTGCTGTTGAGGCTCTCACAGCCTCATGAGGAGAAATGGAAACAAATGAGCTCAACACATATAGAAACTCGCTTATACTGCGCTAAACATTCAAAGTGTGGATTTTTATATTTATAACATATGATACAGTGAAGCATCACACGACCAGGAGTGCTGGATACCAGCACCATTACAGATGTGACACTGATTTTGTATTAGTTCATATTAAGTCACTTACATTTTAGAGTTTATATTGACTCTTAGTTCAGTTTCAGCAGTTCTAACAGTCCCACACACAGATCTTAGCAGCACCACCGCGTCTCACAGCAACACTCGTGTTTCAGCACTGAATGATTCAGCGTTTTGAATGAATTGTTTGAGTCAAAGATTCACAGACTC
>NC_139975.1:137500-140925 GCF_963993115.1 Abramis brama
CTTCTACGAGAAGCTGGCGGGCTCGATCGCTCCTGAGATCTATGGGCACGAGGATGTGAAGAAGGCGCTGCTGCTGCTGCTGGTGGGGGGAGTGGAGCAGGCGCCGCGGGGCATGAAGATCAGAGGTCAGAGGTCAACATCTGATCAACATCTGTTTGGTTTCACTCTCATCAGACTCTAACAACTAACCCTTCATCTAAAAGCCTTATTCACTTCACTTTACCTGAGCGTCGGACTCTTCGCCTGTGACTAGGGTTGGGTATCGTTTGAATTTTAACGATTCTGCTTATCGATTCCTAATTTCGATTCCAATAAGTAAAAAAAAAAAAAAAATTCACATTTAGCCTTACTGCAAAACATTTAATTGTAGCTGAATATCAAATCAACCGGTTAAAGAACACTTACGCAAGGAACGTTTAAAAATACCATAGAAAAACAACTAGCTTGACTAATATAAACTTAGAGCATTATTAAAGACAAGTAAACACTCAGTGATTAGAAAAGTGTGCAGCACTGAAAACAGCGCGCGAGTCATCTCACACTTGAACGATTTAAAGTCGTGCTCACAGAGGAATCTTAATTTTATAACAAGTATCCGATTCCTGATCTCAAGTATTCTATTCCTAACACACTCATTCTTTCTGGAAACAGCTGAACACTCGCTTTGAGCGAAACTAACCAATACTTAAAACAACTGAGCGATCAAGTCACTGCTGCACTGATACTCTAGATCATCAGTTCTGTTATCATCATATATCATTGGCATTTTAGGCGTAACAGTGACTTACTGTGAGTCACTGTCTGTGTGTTTATAGGGAACATCAACATCTGTCTGATGGGAGATCCAGGTGTGGCGAAGTCTCAGCTACTGTCATACATCGACCGACTCGCCCCTCGCAGTAAGTCCAACAAATAAACACACACACACACACACACACACTGTCCTCCCGACTCGCCCCTCGCAGTAAGTCCAACAAATAAACACACACACACACTGTCCTCCCGACTCTCCTGACCGTCCTCCTCCCGACTCTCCTGTCCGTCCTCCTCCCGACTCTCCTGTCCGTCCTCCTCTCGACTCTCCTGACCGTCCTCCTCCCGACTCTCCTGTCCGTCCTCCTCTCGACTCTCCTGACCGTCCTCCTCCCGACTCACCTGTCCGTCCTCCTCCCGACTCTCCTGTCCGTCCTCCTCCCGACTCTCCTGTCCGTCCTCCTCCCGACTCTCCTGTCCGTCCTCCTCCCGTCTCACCTGTCCGTCCTCCTCCCGACTCTCCTGACCGTCCTCCTCCCGACTCTCCTGACCGTCCTCCTCCCGACTCTCCTGTCCGTCCTCCTCCCGACTCTCCTGTCCGTCCTCCTCCCGACTCTCCTGTCCGTCCTCCTCCCGACTCTCCTGTCCCTCTTCCCGACTCTCCTGTCCGTCCTCCTCTCGACTCTCCTGTCCGTCCTCCTCCCGACTCTCCTGTCCGTCCTCCTCCCGACTCTCCTGTCCGTCCTCCTCTCGACTCTCCTGTCCGTCCTCCTCCCGACTCTCCTGACCGTCCTCCTCTCGACTCTCCTGTCCGTCCTCCTCTCGACTCTCCTGTCCGTCCTCCTCTCGACTCTCCTGACCGTCCTCCTCCCGACTCACCTGTCCGTCCTCCTCCCGACTCTCCTGACCGTCCTCCTCTCGACTCTCCTGTCCGTCCTCCTCTCGACTCTCCTGTCCGTCCTCCTCTCGACTCTCCTGACCGTCCTCCTCCCGACTCACCTGTCCGTCCTCCTCCCGACTCTCCTGTCCGTCCTCCTCCCGACTCTCCTGTCCGTCCTCCTCCCGACTCACCTGTCACTCCTCCCGACTCACCTGTCACTCCTCCCGACTCACCTGTCCGTCCTCCTCCCGACTCACCTGTCCGTCCTCCTCCCGACTCTCCTGTCCGTCCTCCTCCCGACTCACCTGTCCGTCCTCCCGACTCACCTGTCCGTCCTCCCGACTCACCTGTCCGTCCTCCTCCCGACTCTCCTGTCCGTCCTCCTCCCGACTCACCTGTCCGTCCTCCTCCCGACTCACCTGTCCGTCCTCCTCCCGACTCACCTGTCCCTCTTCCCGACTCTCCTGTCCGTCCTCCTCCCGACTCACCTGTCCCTCCTCCCGACTCACCTGTCCCTCCTCCCCCCGACTCACCTGTCCCTCCTCCCCCCGACTCTCCTGTCCGTCCTCCTCCCGACTCACCTGTCCGTCCTCCTCCCGACTCACCTGTCCGTCCTCCTCCCGACTCACCTGTCCCTCCTCTCCCCGACTCACCTGTCCCTCCTCCTCCCGACTCTCCTGTCCGTCCTCCTCCCGACTCTCCTGTCCGTCCTCCTCCCGACTCTCCTGTCCGTCCTCCTCCCGACTCACCTGTCCGTCCTCCTCCCGACTCACCTGTCCCTCTTCCCGACTCTCCTGTCCGTCCTCCTCCCGACTCACCTGTCCCTCCTCCCGACTCACCTGTCCCTCCTCCCCCCGACTCACCTGTCCCTCCTCCCCCCGACTCTCCTGTCCGTCCTCCTCCCGACTCACCTGTCCGTCCTCCTCCCGACTCACCTGTCCCTCTTCCCGACTCTCCTGTCCGTCCTCCTCCCGACTCACCTGTCCCTCCTCCCGACTCACCTGTCCCTCCTCCCCCCGACTCACCTGTCCCTCCTCCCCCCGACTCTCCTGTCCGTCCTCCTCCCGACTCACCTGTCCGTCCTCCTCCCGACTCACCTGTCCGTCCTCCTCCCGACTCACCTGTCCCTCCTCTCCCCGACTCACCTGTCCCTCCTCCTCCCGACTCTCCTGTCCGTCCTCCTCCCGACTCTCCTGTCCGTCCTCCTCCCGACTCTCCTGTCCGTCCTCCTCCCGACTCACCTGTCCGTCCTCCTCCCGACTCACCTGTCCCTCTTCCCGACTCTCCTGTCCGTCCTCCTCCCGACTCACCTGTCCCTCCTCCCGACTCACCTGTCCCTCCTCCCCCGACTCACCTGTCCCTCCTCCCCCCGACTCTCCTGTCCGTCCTCCTCCCGACTCACCTGTCCGTCCTCCTCCCGACTCAACTGTCCGTCCTCCTCCCGACTCACCTGTCCCTCCTCTCCCCGACTCACCTGTCCCTCCTCCTCCCGACTCTCCTGTCCGTCCTCCTCCCGACTCTCCTGTCCGTCCTCCTCCCGACTCTCCTGTCCGTCCTCCTCCCGACTCTCCTCCCGACTCTCCTGACCGTCCTCCTCCCGACTCTCCTGACCGTCCTCCTCCCGACTCTCCTGTCCGTCCTCCTCCCGACTCTCCTGTCCGTCCTCCTCCCGACTCTCCTGTCCGTCCTCCTCCCGACTCACCCTCTCTCTCTCCCTCAGGTCAGTACACCACGGGCCGCGGCTCCTCCGGCGTTGGGCTAACTGCGGCAGTGATGCGTGACCCGGTGACGG
>NC_139975.1:141125-171125 GCF_963993115.1 Abramis brama
ACACTCTGCCCTGGTGAGACACACACACACACACACACACACACACACACAGCACACTCTGCCCTGGTGAGACACACACACACACAACACACACACACACCACTCTGCCCTGGTGAGACACACACACACACACACACTCTGCCCTGGTGAGACACACACACACACACACACACACACACTCTGCCCCTGGTGAGACACACACACACACACACACTCTGCCCTGATGAGAGACACACACACACACACACACACACACACACACACACTCTGCCCCGGTGAGAGACACACACACACACACACTCTGCCCTGGTGAGACACACACACACACACTCTGCCCTGGTGAGACACACACACACACACACACACTCTGCCCTGGTGAGACACACACACACACACACACACTCTGCCCCGGTGAGAGACACACACACACACACACACACTCTGCCCCGGTGAGAGACACACACACACACACACACACTCTGCCCTGGTGAGAGACAGACACACACACACACACACACACACACTCTGCCCTGATGAGACACACACACACTCTGCCCCGGTGAGAGACACACACACACACACACACACACACACACACACTCTGCCCCGGTGAGAGACACACACACACACACTCTGCCCCGGTGAGAGACACACACACACACACTCTGCCCTGGTGAGACACACACACACACACACACACACTCTGCCCTGGTGAGAGACACACACACACACACTCTGCCCCGGTGAGAGACACACACACACACACACACACACACACTCTGCCCTGGTGAGAGACACACACACACACACTCTGCCCTGATGAGACACACACACACTCTGCCCTGGTGAGAGACACACACACACACACTCTGCTCTGATGAGAGACACACACACACACACTCTGCCCTGATGAGACACACACACACTCTGCCCCGGTGAGAGACACACACACACACACACACACACACACACACACACAGTGATCTCTGGCACCGGTCTGTGGTTCTGATGAGGGCGTTGTGTGTTAAAAGTGCTGTTTGTGCAGGTAGCTGTGATCATCTCTACTGTAGAAACGGCACTTCACGACACACTCCGCCGTTCACACGCTTCCTCTTCCAGGTCACGTGCTGCTGTCCAACACGCCTGTTGTCGTGGCGACGGTCAGCTTTGCGGGGTTGGCAGTCAGCCTCGGTCACGCCGCTGTGCAAACCCATGCAAAACTGACCGCACACGACACACCGACTCACACGCGTGACCCAGAGACTAGCTGGTGTTGAGAGGCCGAGACTTGGGCAGTTGCTGGATTTCCCAGAAGGCATTGCACTTGTCTCGGTCTGACAGTGCCGGCACAGCTCGTCCGTTTGCTGAAGAACAATTGAGGTTGGAAATCATGTTTTTTAAGGAACATGTAGTTCTTTTATTCACGTGTGTGTGTGTGTGTTCAGGCTCGTCTGCGGATGGTGGATGTCGTAGAGAAGGAGGATGTTAACGAGGCGATGCGACTGATGGAGATGAGCAAAGACTCGCTGCAGGCCGACAAGACCAGCAACACCAGGTACCCTGACCTTTCACCTCTACTCCACCTTTGCTTCTTCTCTACTCTCCACCTCTACTCTCCACCTCTACTCCATCTCTACTTCTCTACTCCATCTCTACTCTCCACCTCTACTCCATCTCTACTTTACTCCATCTCTACTTTACTCCATCTCTACTTCTCTACTCCACCTCTACTTCTCTACTCCACCTCTACTTCACCTCTACTCCATCTCTACTATCCACCTCTACTCCATCTCTACTTCTCTACTCTCCACCTCTACTTCTTCTCTACTCTCCACCTCTACTCTCCACCTCTACTTCTCTACTCCACCTCTACTCTCCACCTCTACTCTCCACCTCTACTTCACCTCTACTCCATCTCTACTCTCCACCTCTACTCCACCTCTACTCCACCTCTACTCTCCACCTCTACTTCTCTACTCCATCTCTACTCTCCACCTCTACTCCATCTCTACCTCTACTCCACCTCTACTCTCCACCTCTACTCCATCTCTACCTCTACTCCATCTCTACTTCTCTACTCCATCTCTACTCTCCACCTCTACTCCATCTCTACTTCTCTACTCCACCTCTACTCCACCTCTACTTCACCTCTACTCTCCACCTCTACTTCTCTACTCCATCTCTACTCTCCACCTCTACTCCATCTCTACCTCTACTCCACCTCTACTCTCCACCTCTACTCCATCTCTACCTCTACTCCATCTCTACTTCTCTACTCCATCTCTACTCTCCACCTCTACTCCATCTCTACTTCTCTACTACACCTCTACTTCTCTACTCCACCTCTACTCCACCTCTACTTCTCTACTCTCCACCTCTACTTCTTCTCTACTCTCCACCTCTACTCTCCACCTCTACTTCTCTACTCCACCTCTACTCTCCACCTCTACTCTCCACCTCTACTTCACCTCTACTCCATCTCTACTCTCCACCTCTACTTCACCTCTACTCTCCACCTCTACTTCTCTACTCCATCTCTACTCTCCACCTCTACTCCATCTCTACCTCTACTCCACCTCTACTCCATCTCTACTTCTCTACTCCATCTCTACTTCTCTACTCCATCTCTACTTCTCTACTCCACCTCTACTTCACCTCTACTCCATCTCTACTATCCACCTCTACTCCATCTCTACTTCTCTACTCCACCTCTACTCTCCACCTCTACTCCACCTCTACTTCTCTACTCTCCACCTCTACTCCATCTCTACTCTCCACCTCTACTCCACTTCTACTACTTCTCTACTCTCCACCTCTACTTCTCTACTCCACCTCTACTCTCCACCTCTACTTCACCTCTACTCCATCTCTACTCTCCATCTCTACTCTCCACCTCTACTCTCCACCTCTACTTCACCTCTACTCCATCTCTACTCTCCACCTCTACTCTCCACCTCTACTTCACCCTACTCCACCTCTACTTCACCTCTACTCTCCACCTCTACTTCTCTACTCCATCTCTACTCCACCTCTACTTCACCTCTACTCTCCACCTCTACTTCTCTACTCCACCTCTACTCTCCACCTCTACTTCTTCTCTACTCTCCACCTCTACTCCACCTCTACTCTCCACCTCTACTTCTCTACTCCACCTCTACTCCATCTCTACTCTCCACCTTTACTTCACCTCTACTCCATCTCTACTCTCCACCTCTACTCCACCTCTACTCTCCACCTCTACTTCTCTACTCCACCTCTACTCTCCACCTCTACTCCATCTCTACCTCTACTCCACCTCTACTCTTCACCTCTACTCCATCTCTACTCTCCACCTCTACTCCATCTCTACTTCTCTACTCTCCACCTCTACTCTCCACCTCTACTCCATCTCTACCTCTACTCCACCTCTACTCTCCACCTCTACTCCATCTCTACTCTCCACCTCTTCTCCATCTCTACCTCTACTCCACCTCTACTCTCCACCTCTACTTCACCTCTACTCTCCACCTCTACTTCTCTACTCCACCTCTACTCTCCACCTCTACTTCTTCTCTACTCTCCACCTCTACTCCACCTCTACTCTCAACCTCTACTTCTCTACTCCACCTCTACTCCATCTCTACTCTCCACCTCTACTTCACCTCTACTCCATCTCTACTCTCCACCTCTACTCCACCTCTACTCTCCACCTCTACTTCTCTACTCCACCTCTACTCCATCTCTACTCTCCACCTCTACTTCACCTCTACTCTCCACCTCCACTTCTCTACTCCACCTCTACTCTCCACCACCTCTACTCTCCACCTCTACTTCACCTCTACTCTCCACCTCTACTTCTTCTCTACTCTCCACCTCTACTCCACCTCTACTCCATCTCTACTCTCCACCTCTACTTCACCTCTACTCTCCACCTCCACTTCTCTACTCCACCTCTACTCTCCACCACCTCTACTCTCCACCTCTACTTCACCTCTACTCCACCTCTACTTCACCTCTACTCTCCACCTCTACTTCTTCTCTACTCTCCACCTCTACTCCACCTCTACTCCACCTCTACTCCATCTCTACTCTCCACCTCTACTTCACCTCTACTCTCCACCTCCACTTCTCTACTCCACCTCTACTCTCCACCACCTCTACTCTCCACCTCTACTTCACCTCTACTCCACCTCTACTTCACCTCTACTCTCCACCTCTACTTCTTCTCTACTCTCCACCTCTACTCCACCTCTACTCCATCTCTACTCTCCACCTCCACTTCTCTACTCCACCTCTACTCTCCACCACCTCTACTCTCCACCTCTACTTCACCTCTACTCCACCTCTACTTCACCTCTACTCTCCACCTCTACTTCTTCTCTACTCTCCACCTCTACTCCACCTCTACTCCATCTCTACTCTCCACCTCTACTTCACCTCTACTCTCCACCTCCACTTCTCTACTCCACCTCTACTCTCCACCACCTCTACTCTCCACCTCTACTCCACCTCTACTTCACCTCTACTTCACCTCTACTCCACCTCTACTCCACCTCTACTTCTCTACTCCACCTCTACTCCATCTCTACAGCGCTTCACTGATCATGTGTTAAACTGTTTCTGAGCTGCGTGAAGCGGCTCAGAAACAGTTAAACCCATGATTGGTGGAGCAGCTCCCAGAATGCTCTCTGTCGTCCTCAGAGCTCAGCGTCCTGCTGATGTGATCTTCTCTCTCCTGCGGGAGCTCTCCGGCGAGGGTTCGGCCCGATCCGTGCGGATGAACGAGGCAGAGCAGCGCTGTGTGTCCCGCGGCTTCACTCCGGCCCAGTTCCAGGCCGCGCTCGACGAGTACGAGGAGCTGAACGTGTGGCAGATCAACCAGGCCCGCTCGCGCATCACCTTCGTGTGACGCGCTAACCTCAGCTAACCGCTAACCCCCCGCTGACTCGTGACTCTGATTCACCCGTTTCAGCTTCTCCCGCTCGTGTGGAAGGAGCAAGTTTAGCTTGTTTTGCTTTTTAATCTGTTATTTCTGAAATAAATGCTGTAAATAGATGATCTTTGTGTGTCGAGTCTGTTTGTAAAGATGATTTACGGTCATTCCTGCAGGATTCTGATGCAATACTGACACGAGCAGAACATGAGCTTTCAGTGTGGTTTGACAAAAAACTTATTTTAAATATTTTGTAAATCAATCACTTTCTGTGTTTTCTTCCCTGAATCAGCCAAATATTGGAAGATCGTGCAACAAAACATTGTGCAGCTGTTTTACTGCAGTTCGATTAGGGTTAGGGTTAGGGTTAGGGTTAGTGAGGGTTAGGGTTAGGGTTAGTGAGTATTAGGGTTAGGGTTAGGGTTAGTGAGTGTTAGGGTTAGGGTTAGTGAGTGCACTGTCTGCTGGGATTGAGTAAACTATTAAACTAAACGGTAATATTTAAACTATTTTCAACTACATGATTCTTTTTCTAAATACCACACGTCATTAGGCACATATCAAACGTGTTTCTGTGGTCTTTATTTTTGTAGAAATGTTTTCAATTTAGATATTTAATTAAAACCACAATTTTGTGTTCGTCCTGAACATGTCAGGTGGTAATAGGGGTTGAAGACTAGCAAGTTTGAAGGGAGATGATGCGCTCCATGTTGTATTTCTAACTTAGTGCCCTTTCTGGGTCAGAACATCTGTATGAACCTCTCCGTTGCTGATGTGGCTGACATTCCTGACGTAAGTGCTCACATTGCAGAAAATATTCAATTTATAAGTTATGAGTTGTCAATTTTAAGTACATATTTTCTGAAACGATTATTTTATTTTAAATCATTCATATAAACGAAGTGAAAAACAGTCACAGGTTTTCAACCCCAAAACAATTCAGACACTGTGTGTGATGGGGTTGAGTTCAGACTGGGACATAACTTTGTCTTTTTTTATGAAATATCTTTATCCAAGAAAGATCCTTGAAATATCCAAGAAATATCTTGCTTAGTGTATGATAGAATTAAGACATTATTTTATGGTAAAAATTATTCAAATGCAATAATTGTTTTATTCATTATAATGGACATACCAAAGCATTGTGAAAATCTTTAAACATTTAATTTTGGGGAATCGCCGCTTTAAAAAATCTGGGGGACTGAAATATTAGCGAATCCCAGTAAAAAGATTGGTAAGATAAAAATTCAAAAGAGTTTTTCAAAACTCCAAAAACCCCAAAAAATTAGGTGCTAATTGGGCTGATGGTGCAATAAGCGCTCTGTGTATTGTATAATATGCCAAGTTCAAGCGTCCATACAAAAAGATTGGAAATGTAAAACCTGCCCAGACTTTGGTTTTCTCTAGAGCTGTAGCCCTCGAATGAAGCCCTTCTGTCTGAGTTTAATTTTGAACAGGTGCAATATTCAGACAGACATTCAGAATCAATATTTTATTGATTGTCACCATTGTTGAGATTCATATGCTGATTGTTGATGTCTAAGTTATGCTGTAATGTAAATCTTTTATGTGCACTATGTTTAAAAAGTGTTAGAACTCCTCAGATACCCTCAGTCAATATGTGGATGAGTCAAGCCGCTACTCTTCTACCTCTAGAGAAACGAACATATGATCTGCATCCAAGATCTGATGTTTTCTGGCGCACTTGGTCTTCTCTGTGGAACTTTCTTGAAGATGCTCAGTGACTGATATATCCTTTTAATTTTTTATTTGAATTTTTTTTGTTCAATAAAATATTGTATTATAACTATTATTTCTATTTTTGTTATCATTTTATATGCATATATATCCAAAGATTGTAAGATAATAAGAGATTATCTCATATTATGAGGTTATGAGATACCAGTACCACTGTTGTGTTATTGTATATATACAATATATTTATAAAAAAATAAATAAAAAATTAGTGTTAGTAATAAGTGAAGCTGGTTATGCTGTTTGTTTTGGAGTTGCTTAATCAATGATTTTGAGTTAGTGTATTTTTGGTTCAAAATCATGTTAATTTTATCCCTGCTTGAAAGAAGTAAAAACGGACACGATTCACTGGCATAGAAATAAAGCAAGATTTATTTATTTGAGATCCTGCTGTACAAAAAAGGAAGATTGATTTGATATTGTTTCAATGTTGATCTGATGTAAAATAAGTGATTTAAGTTGACCAAATATTAATATTATGTCCTTCTTGATCTATTTTTTCCATCATTAAAAAATAACATTATTTCAGGGTGCAAACCTGATGAAAAGTGTTGGTCTGCGAGTGAAGGTCTGTGTTAAATGTTTAAGACGTGTTTAAGATCTTTTCCTCAGGATGAAAATAAAAGCGATAAAAGGGGATGGAAGTTTCTGGAATGTGTCACGTCTGCAAAACTGGTTTTATTAGCAGCTTTTAAAGTTTCAGCTTGGGAGAAAACATCTGTTTTTAACTAAGCAGATAATAATCCGGCGACAGCCGCTCATAATAATGAATGCTGTCAGTCTGAGTCTTTTAAATATAAAACTGTCGACAAGTTCAGTCTTATTTGAAAAGCGCACTCGCTGTGTGTTTAATGTTTTATTGTTGGTGTGTGTGTGTGTGTGTGTGTGCGTTGCTGCTGCGCGCGCGTTAAACCTGAGCCCGGGGCTGTGGGCGGGGCTTCAGCGCGGATCTGACCAATAGTCGGGCGAGCTCGAATGATTGACAGATGACGGGCAGAGCAGAAAGTATAAAAGCACCTGTCTGCTCAGTGATGGGAAAGCGGCATCACAGGAGAGGTGAGTGAGAACCCCAACTCTGATTTCCAGGAGCCTAATATATAATATCTGAAGATATTTTAGCAGCTACAGTCGATGAGTTTATTCCTCTGTTAAACACAGGTCATGATGTCTGCGGTGAAACTGCTGTCTGTGTTCTTCTGCCTCTTGCCATGTGAGTTTCTATTCTATTCTATTCTATTCTATTCTATTCTATTCTATTCACTCTCATGCTTTAATCATGTGTCGTGTATTATTTATCAATATAAGCAAAACAATTTGTGTACATATTTTTAATTTCTCGTGAAGGTGAATTGTTCAAATGTTTCCAGGTCAGCTTGAGGCAAAATCCCTGATGAACGTCCTCAGACCGGCAGGTGAAGAGCTTTACACTCGCATCTAAACATGGGTGATGGGTTAAATGTCTGGAATGATGGAAGTTCCTCTGGGTTTCGTCTCTCAGAGCTGTAACACACACACACACACACACACACACACACACAGAGACACACACACACACACACACACACACACACACACACAGAAGGGCACACACAGTAGATTGCTTAATAAAAAAAGTAGTTTTAGACAAAAGAAAATACCATATACTGTTCCTTTTGGTGTAAATGTACAATAAGTCAATACAGTGGAAAATAATGTATTAAATTTAAAGGGAAAATACATGCAATTTTTCTGAAAAGTACAGTAGAAATTATTTTGTACAGATAAAAATTATGAATTATCTTCTACTTGTTGCGAACTGTTTTATTTCATAGGAAGATACAGAAAAACGATTTTTATGATTCATCTTTGTGTGTGTGTGTGTGTGTGTGTCTCTGTGTGTGTGTCTCTGTGTGTGTATGTGTGTGTGTGTGTCTCTGTGTGTGTGTCTGTGTGTGTGTGTGTGTCTCTGTGTGTGTGTCTGTGTGTGTGTCTCTCTGTGTGTGTGTGTGTGTGTGTGTGTCTCTGTGTGTGTGTGTGTTCTAGATGTTTCTTCAGTCAGCATCGACTCCGACAAGGCGAATGAGTTCCTGTCCGGCTCTCGGCCCAGACGCAGCGCTGATCCCCGCTGGCACCGGCAGACTCCAGACTTCCAGGCGTATTACCGATATTACAGCAGCATCGGACACACCGAGGGCGTAAGACGCTTCACACACACACACACACACACACACACACACACACACACACACACACACACACAGATGCTTCACACACACACACACACACACACACACGCTTCTCACACACACACACAGATGGTTCACACACACACACACACACACACACACACACACACACACAGAGACACACACACACACAAATGGTTCACACACACACACACACACACACACACACACGCTTCACACACATACATACACACGCACACACACACACACATGCTTCACAAGATGACAGACAAACCCTAACTAAATATATGATTGTGCTGTGCTATAGATTCAGTAATGAAACACTACAGGAGAGACGTGTTCCTGATATATACAGTAGTGAACATTACAAGTGGATCAAACCCTTTCATCAGAGTTATACATGAATTTTGAACAATAGCCGTTCTTGTCTTAAGATGTACTTTGATGAACTTTTTTGATCCACTTTAAATGTTGACTACTGTATTTTAATGCGTATTTATTTTCACACTCAGTATATATTTTATCTTTATATATGAAAATATAAAGCTATCCCTCAAGATTACAACCACTCTATCCCATGTGTATTCCCGCAGCTGTACGAGATCGACCGGATCCGGATGCTGTACCAGCAGATGAGGCACCTGGAGCACGTCTACGGGCCCAACGCCGCCCAGTACCAGAGCAAACTGGGCCTTCCGGTTCTCCCACCGCTTCCCAGGTGCGACCCTGCCAAAGACAAGGGGTGTAAGCAGGCTCCGCCCCCGGCCCCAGTTAAGGGCGTAGCTCCGCCCCCAGCCCAAGTTAAGGGCGTGGCTCCGCCCCTCGCTCAGGCTGATGTGGTGTATCTGTGCAACAGTAAAGACCCGCTGTGTAAACCACACATCGTCTACATGCCCACCGGAGCCGTGCCGGTGCTGTGCGACCCACGCTACCACTCCACCTGCCGGCTGGAGACCCCGCCCCCGGCCCCGCCCCCCTCCAGAACACCTGAGCTAGCCCCGCCCCCTCCTCCTGCCCCCATGCTCTACAAGGCCATGGAGTTCGATTGCGACCCGTACTGGGACCCCGACTGCCTGATCGACCACCCTCCGCGGCCCGTGAAGGGGAAGGTTCTGGTTCCGGCTCCAGTTCTGGAGGAGGATGATCCGGATCCGATTCCCGTCAGCAAGAAACACCCGCATCCGTATTATTACTCCAACCCTCATCCCTACAACTACCGGTCTGAGCTCTACGACCCGCTCCGACACGCCTATCCTTCAGCCGACAGCGCATAGAGCCGACACTGTTTCATTTCATTGTGTGTTTCATGCTTCATAATTCATGTTCAGAAACATCAATAAAACAGTTTGAAGTGGACTGAATGGTTTTGTCCTGGATCAGTTGTGTTTTAGGAAGCAGACGCTCGTGAAGCTTCACACTGAGAGGCTCTGCTAACAGCAGCAGATTTCAGATCATTAGCTTTACCTTCACAGCTGTTAGTGTTTAAAGAGGTTTTACAGATGCTGAGCGAGCATAAGAAACGCAATAAACACACACACACACACTCACTCAAACACACTCACACTCTCCGTCTCACTCACTTACACACATTCACACAGTCTATTAACTCTTGTGATGTTTGTACGAACGGTACGGTGCAGCTTATTAACATTTCTTTATAAATCTAACGCGTAAATCAGTAGATTTTGCGTTAATCTCATTTTAACTTATTAAAAATGAAGACTTCTGTTTGGAACTTGATTTGTCCCCCTGACCTGGTAACAGCTCACAAAATAGCACTTTCATCTGGGAAATATTTTTTAATATTTATCAAACACTACATTGTTAAAATGAATATCTAGGTGGTTTGCTTTAAAACTCTGATCTCCTTCTGGAAACGTGTAACGGCTGTTGGTCTCGTGGGTTAAAGTGTGTGTTGGACACGAGCAGTGATCTACAGACGCTCATCTAAGGAGCATTAGCGATACAGATGTTTTGTAAACTGCTCTGAAAGAATCTGTATCAGAAATAAACCCGACTCGAGGGTTGCGTCTCATATCTGGACATGCACAGGTAATGATAAACACAGTCTCGCACAAAAACATCATGTTTATTTGTCAAACAGCAGGAACAGTCAGAGAGAGCAGAGAATATGATGAGAGAGAGAAAAGAGAATATGATGAGTGAGAGAAAAGAGAATATGATGGGAGAGAGAGCAGAGGGTATGATGGGAGAGAGAGCAGAGGGTATGATGGGAGAGAGAGCAGAGGGTATGATGGGAGAGAGAGCAGGCGACGGAGTGTTTCAGAAGAACAGGCCTCTCATGCGCCGGCCGATGCCCTGACGGTCGTACAGGACGTTGAACTTGTTGATGAACTGATTCATGCTGTTGCAGGTTTTGGTGATGGATCCCAGATACGCCATCAGACCCACGTCATTACATTGCTGAGGACACACACACACAGATCAGACAACAGTACTTCAGTCACAGTGTGTGAATGTAATTCATCTGATCAAGCGTCTGAAGAGTTTGTGTGTGTGTGTGTGTGTGTGAGTGAGAGTATGAGTATGTGTGTGACTGAGCGTGTGACTATGAGCGTGAGTGAATATGGGTGTGACTATGAGTGTGTGTGTGTGTGTGAGAGAGAGAGAGTGTGTATGTGTGTGAGAGAGTGTGAGTATGTGCGTGAGTATGAGTGTGAGAGTGAGTGTGTGAGTGTAAGCATGAGTGAGTGAGTATGAGAGTGAGTATGAGTGTGAGTGAGTGTGAGTATGAGTTTGAGTATGAGTGAGTATGAGTGATTATGAGTGAGTATGAGTGAGTAAGTATGAGTGAGTATGAGTGTGAGTATGAGTGATTATGAGTGAGTGTGAGTATGAGTGATTATGAGTGAGTATGAGTGTGAGTGTGAGTATGAGTGAGTGAGT
The DNA here is from genome assembly GCF_963993115.1 of Abramis brama. Taxonomy (NCBI): domain Eukaryota; kingdom Metazoa; phylum Chordata; class Actinopteri; order Cypriniformes; family Leuciscidae; genus Abramis; species Abramis brama. The sequence continues at coordinate 152,886 of NC_139975.1, forward strand.
GTGAGTGAGTATGAGTGTGAGTGTGAGTATGAGTGTGAGTGTGAGTATGAGTGAGTGTGAGTATGAGTGAGTGTGAGTATGAGTGTGAGTATGAGTGAGTGTGAGTATGAGTGAGTGTGAGTATGAGTGTGAGCATGAGTATGAGTGTGAGCATGAGTGTGAGTGAGTATGAGTGTGAGTATGAGTGAGTATGAGTATGAGTGAGTGTGAGTATGAGTGTGTATGAGTAAGTATGTGTGAGTGATTATGAGTGAGTATGAGTGTGAGTATGAGTGAGTATAAGTGAGTATGAGTGAGTGAGAGTATGAGTGAGAGTATGAGTAAGAGTGAGTATGAGTAGGAGTATGAGTGTGAGTGCGAGTATGAGTGATTATGAGTGTGAGTATGAGTGTGAGTGAGTATGAGTGCGAGTATGAGTAAGTATGAGTGTGAGTATGAGTGAGTATGAGTGCAAGTGCGAGTATGGGTATGAGTGATTATGAGTGAGTATGAGTGTAAGTATGAGTGCGAGTATGAGTGAGTATGGGTATGAGTGTGAGTATGAGTATGAGTGTGAGTGTGAGTGAGTATGAGTGAGTATGAGTGAGTATGAGTGTGAGTATGAGTGTGAGTGTCAGTATGAGTGTGAGTGTGAGTATGAGTGTGAGTATGAGTGAGTATGAGTGCAAGTGCGAGTATGGGTATGAGTGATTATGAGTGAGTATGAGTGTAAGTATGAGTGCGAGTATGAGTGAGTATGGGTATGAGTGTGAGTATGAGTATGAGTATGAGTGTGAGTGTGAGTGTGAGTGTGAGTGTGAGTGAGTATGAGTGAGTATGAGTGTGAGTATGAGTGTCAGTATGAGTGTGAGTGTGAGTATGAGTGAGTGTGAGTATGAGTATGAGTATGAGTGTGAGTGTGAGTGTGAGTATGAGTGTGAGTATGAGTATGAGTGAATATGAGTGTGAGTATGAGTGTGAGTGTGAGTAAGTATGAGTGTGAGTATGAGTGAGTATGAGTGCAAGTGCGAGTATGGGTATGAGTGATTATGAGTGAGTATGAGTGTAAGTATGAGTGCGAGTATGAGTGAGTATGGGTATGAGTGTGAGTGTGAGTATGAGTATGAGTGTGAGTGAGTATGAGTGAGTATGAGTGAGTATGAGTGTGAGTATGAGTATGAGTGTGAGTGTCAGTATGAGTGTGAGTGTGAGTATGAGTGTGAGTATGAGTGAGTGTGAGTATGAGTGTGAGTGTGAGTGAGTGTGAGTGTGAGTATGAGTATGAGTATGAGTGTGAGTGTGAGTGTGAGTGTGAGTATGAGTGTGAGTGTGAGTGTCAGTATGAGTGTGAGTATGAGTATGAGTGTGAGTGTGAGTATGAGTGTGAGTGTCAGTATGAGTGTGAGTGTGAGTATGAGTGTGAGTATGAGTGAGTGTGAGTGTGAGTATGAGTGTGAGTGTGAGTGTGAGTATGAGTATGAGTGAGTATGAGTGTGAGTGTGAGTGTGAGTATGAGTGTGAGTGTGAGTGTGAGTATGAGTGTGAGTGTGAGTATGAGTATGAGTATGAGTGAGTATGAGTGCGAGTATGAGTGAGTATGGGTATGAGTGTGAGTGTGAGTGTGAGTGTGAGTATGAGTATGAGTGTGAGTGTGAGTGTGAGTGTGAGTGAGTATGAGTGAGTATGAGTATGAGTGTGAGTGTCAGTATGAGTATGAGTGTGAGTGTGAGTGTGAGTATGAGTATGAGTATGAGTATGAGTATGAGTGAGTATGAGTGAATATGAGTGAATATGAGTGTGAGTATGAGTGTGAGTGTGAGTGTGAGTATGAGTATGAGTATGAGTGTGAGTGTGAGTGTGAGTATGAGTATGAGTGAGTATGAGTGAATATGAGTGAATATGAGTGTGAGTGTGAGTGTGAGTGTGAGTATGAGTGTGAGTGTGAGTGTGAGTGTGAGTATGAGTATGAGTATGAGTATGAGTATGAGTGAGTATGAGTGAGTATGAGTGTGAGTGAGTATGAGTATGAGTGAGAGTGAGAATGTGAGTGTGTGACAGTGTGTGCGAGTATGAGTGTGAATGTTTATATGAGTGTGTGAGTGTGAGTATGAGTATGTGTGTGAGAGTGTGTTTTTGTGTACACTTACATCATAGAAGTCGGTCTTGAACTTGTGTGTGTTAAGAACAGGCAGACGGTGACACAGAGCGTTTGCCTCCCGCAGGATCTCGTGATTAAACGGGACTTCACCTAACACACACACACACACACACACACACACACACACAGCAAAGAGTTTGTGACTGTAGATGACAGTTTAAGATGTGTTGTCAGATGTGTGTGTGTGTGTGTGTGTGTGTGTGTGTGTGTGTGTAAAACTCACCTGCCTGAACGGCTTTGACATACTCCAGAATGACCCTCACGCGGCTGTGCAGCATCTTTATAGCGCTGTGCTGAGCGATCAGATGCTCCGCCACTGAAACACACACAGACAACAATCACTCACATGATCTGTAGTGTGACTCTGTGTGTGTGTGTGAGAGTGAGTGAATCTGTGTGTGTGTGTACCTGTAGAGTTTTCTCCTGATCCTGTGGTCGTCATCCTTGCGACATGATCGACTCCGATGCGTTCGGCCTCTTCTGTCGCCAGTGTATACGGCAGTTCAGCGAACAGCATCGTCGCCTAGCGAGATCAACACAGGTAATAAACAACAGGACAAAAGCTCATGACCTCTGACCTCCAAACTAAAGAGGTTTTCAGATGAGCTGTGATCATCATTTGAAGGATCTGATCACGGCACACAACATTTACACAGACGTTTACTGAACCTCAATATTGCAACTCATGACAGTCATAAGCTCCATAAAGTTAACATAAAATCAAAATGGACAATTTATTTGTAAATGTTTATGAGTGCACATTATCATTATTGTGTTAATAATCTTGAATCAGAATAAGTTCCTCTTGCAGCGTCTCTTCCTCTTGCAGCGTCTCTTCTCTTCTCTGATGATGTGGGCGGGGCAACCTGTCACTCACATGAGATCAGCCAACAGCAAATCACAACCATCCAATCAATTCCCCACAGACACAATCAAGCCCCGCCCACATTTGTTCTTGTTCCAGAAGCGTTTCACTCAATATACGACACAATAGAGGAGAGAAGACCAGCACAACTTTAACACAAACATTGATCTCTAGAGCATAATTGAAGGTACATGAACATATAGAAACATTTGCACATTCTTGTTCATTAAGTTCTAAGTTAAAAATGATGCGATCAAGACCACAAACACAACTACACACAGACACACTCACCTCTCCACTGATGATGTCAATCACAGACTCAAACACGCTGACTGGCAACTGCACAGAATGGGTCAAAGGTCAGGATTCAGAAACACATTCTGTGTGTGTGTGTGTGTATGTATGTGTGAGTGTGACTGTGTGTGAGTATGAGTATAAGTGAGTATGAGTATGAGTGTGAGTGTGAGTATGAGTATAAGTGAGTGTGAGTATGAGTATGGTGTGTGTGAGTGTGAGCGTGAGTATGAGTATGGTGTGAGGGAGTATGAGTATGGTGTGTGTGTGAGTGAGTATGAGTATGGTGTGAGTATGGTGTGAGTGAGTATGAGTATGGTGTGAGTGAGTGAGTATGAGTGTGTGTGAGCATGAGTATGAGTATGGTGTGAGTGTGAGCATGAGTATGAATGTAAGAGTGTGAGTATGAGTGAGTGTGAGTATGAGTGAGTATGGTGTGAGTGAGTATGAGTGTGAGTGTGAGAATGATTGTGAGTGAGTATGAGTGAGTTGAGCGTGAGTATGAGTGAGTATGATTATGAGTGTGAGTATCAGTGTGAGTGTGGTATGAGTATGGTGTGAGTATGAGTATGAGTATGGTGTGATTGAATGTGAGTATGGTGTGAGTGAGTATGAGTGTGAGTATGGTGTGAGCATGAGTGTGTAAGAGAGTATGAGTGTGTGAGTATGAGTGTTAGTATGAGTATGGTGTGAGTGAGTATGAGTATGGTGTGAGCATGAGTGTGTAAGAGAGTATGAGTGTGTGAGTATGAGTATGAGTGTGAGTATGGTGTGAATGTGAGTATGGTGTGAGTATGAGTGTGAGCATGAGTATGAGTGTGAGTATGAGTATGGTGTGTGGGAGTATGAGTATGGTGTGAGGGAGTATGAGTATGGTGTGTGGGAGTATGAGTGTGGTGTGAGTGAGTATGAGTGTGAGCATGAGTGTGAGTGAGTGTGAGTATGGTGTGAGTGAGTATGAGTGTGAGCGTGAGTATGGTGTGAGTGAGTATGAGTGTGAGCATGAGTGTGAGTATGGTGTGAGTGAGTGTGAGTATGGTGTGAGTGAGTATGAGTGTGAGCGTGAGTATGGTGTGAGTGAGTATGAGTGTGAGCGTAGGGCTGGGCGATAATTCGATCTCGATACGGGATCGCGATAAAATTCTGAACGATTTCGATAATATGCTTGGGACATATTATTCGATATCACATGAAAAACTAAGCGCAACAGTATCTGCCGGCTGCCGTATGCCGACACGCCCACTTCTCAGCGAGCAGCGTGGCTACAGTAAACAGAAGGAGACTGAGAGAGAGGGAAAAAAGTTGGGAAAAGCATAAAAAAATGAGCGAAACTGAAGTTGAGGACAGCGAAAATAATGCCGAACGTGAAGGCGACATCACTACATCACTCGAGACCGAAGACGTTGAAAAAAAAGGTAACACGACGTCAATTGTGTGGACGTGGTTTGGATATGGCAAAAGCGACCATGAGCAGGCGAAGCCGGTCTGCAAAATATGCCGGCGGTTGGTACCAGCCAGGACGGGGAATACAACAAATCTTTTCCATCACCTGAGACGGCACCACCCCAGTAATTACTCTGAAAGTGTGACTCTGCGGGCTCAAGCTGGCACGACACCACACACACAGCCAAGCAAGACCACCACGTCGCCTGTTAGCATCGCTAGCGGGAGCGGCTCTTTTAAACAACAATCCATCCAGTCGTGCTTTGCAGCCATTGCCCCGTATGAAAAAAAACAAAGCGGAGCAAAAATATAACGAGCGCTATTACTTATTGCCTCGCTAAAGATATGATGCCCCTGAGCACGGTGGAAAAAGACGGCTTCAGGAAACTGATCAAAGTGTTAGACCCCAGGTACGAGCTCCCTGGTAGAAAATACTTTTCTCAGACGGCGCTGCCACAGCTTTATGATGAATGCCGTCGTAAGCTGGAAATTCATCTGAAGGATGTAAAACACTTTGCCACTACCACCGATCTTTGGTCTAGCCGCACATCCGAGCCTTATATGAGTCTCACAATTCATTTCATTGACGAGGAGTGGGCTCTACACAGCAAATGTTTACAGACAGTATACTTTCCAGAGGACCATACTGGGGAAATCATCAGCCAGGGGCTGGAGGATGCACTCAAATCCTGGGGCCTTAGGGAAGACCGACAGGTGTGCATCACAACAGACAATGGGGCAAACATTGTCAAGGCTGTTTCCCTCAAAGGCTGGCCTCGGCTGCAGTGCTTTGGTCATCGGCTGCACCTTGCCATTGGTAAGTTCATGATGATCTAACGTTATATTATATTAAAAAAAAGTTCATGATGATATCAAAGGAAAGACTTATGCCAACATTAATTTTTCAGCTCTAATAATAGCTCAGTGTAATGATTCTTATACACTGTTGCCCATAAAGTTGGAATAAAATGTATATTTTTTACCTCTTCTCATGAAATGATTGTGACAATGAGATTTATTCTTGATAAAGTATATATTCTTAAAACTGGTAACTGGGACTCAGTCAGTAGCCTATGTAATTATTGTACCTGGTTAAAGGTAATTACTGATGTGTATAAATTGGAATAAAAATAGGAATGTGTCTGAAAACAAAATTATTTCAACTTTAATGGTAACAGTGTACATTCTACATGCCTCAATAAACCAATGTACAGGCTATCACTTGATAACAATTGATACTGATAGGTGATAATTCAATTATTATAACATTTTGCATCTAAGATATATTTGAATTAAGAGTTTATTGAATCACTGTACTCAACTTAAATTGAGGAAAAATATGTTTATGTGTGTAGTCTAATTGATTTTCATATCAAGGATGTCATGGCAATATTATGATTTATTATAATAAGACAGAAACTAATTTTAAATAATACTTACCTTTTTTTTATCTACAGAGCGAAGTGTGAGAGACAAGAGAATAGAGAAAGCCATGGGTGTGTGCAAAAAAGTGGTTGGTGCTTTCTCATTCTCATGGAAGAAGAAAAAAGAACTAGCAGCTACACAAAAGGAGCTCGACCTACCCAAGCACCGGCTGATAACAGAATCACCTACCAGGTGGGGTTCTCGCCATGCAATGATAGCACGAATACTGGAGCAGGAGAAGGCCATTTCAAAGGTTTTATCTGCTGATAGAAAAACAAGGCACCTGGCTCCCTCATGGCAAGACATTGAGGTCTTGGAGTCCATACACAAGGCCCTTAATCCACTTGTTGAGTTCACTGATGCCCTCTCTGGTGAAGCACATGTCAGTGTCTCTTGTGTGAAACCTGTCCTACAGCTCTTCAATACGGAGGTCATGAAGCCAGGAGAGGATGACACAGAGCTAACTAAGGCCATCAAAACTACTATCACCACATATTTGAATGAAAAATATGATGATGCTGCCACTGATGACCTCCTTAACATGGCATCCCTTGTTGATCCTCGGTTCAAGACACGCTACATCCAAGATGACAAGGTAGAGGCTGTGAAATCCAGAGCTGTGGCACAGATCCTGGGTGACTGTCAGAGCACACCGCAGTCTACTCTCACACACAGATTGGGCGGAGGCGAGGCAGATGCTACAGCTTCAGCTCCACCAGCCAAAATGCAGAGGAAGACACTGGGCAGCTTTTTCAAGAAGTCATACTCTGTTTCTACCTCTAGTCTAACAGATGAGCAGGATGTTGAGGCTGAACTGAACAGTTACCTGCTAGCTCCAGAAGCAGACAGTGAGACAAACCCCCTGGCATGGTGGAAAACCCACTTCACATCATACCCCAGAGTGAGCTTCCTGGCAAAGCGGTATCTATGTATTCCTGCCACCAGCTCACCCTCTGAGCGTGCTTTTAGTACAAGTGGCAATATTGTGTCCTGCCATAGAGCAGCTTTAAAGCCAGATGTGGTGGACAGACTTGTCTTTCTTGCCAAAAACCTATAATGGGGTAAATGATGTTCACTAGTGCACAAGATGTAGAGGGCTGGGCGATATATCACATGACATTGTTAGGCACATCTCGTCAGTAAAGCCGGTTCCTTGATTAGTAGTAAATTGCCGTTACCTGCTTTCAGATGGAGCGGCATTTACAACACAGAGCCGTAGTTAACTGACAAGCTGAGCCATATTACATTAATTATCACGGACGTATCACCTGAAAGCAGGTAACGGCAATTTACTACTAATCAAGGAACCGGCTTTACTGACGAGATGTGCCTAACAATGTCATGTGATATATCGCCCAGCCCTTGGTTTACTATGTTTACATATTTGTGCAATTTTGGCTCAGATTTCATTCTACTTATAAAACAATTCTAGAGATCTACCTTAATCTTTCAGGTAGTATTTGTGCCAGGGCCATGTTTACTCTTTTTGTACTTGAGATGTTCACTGTCCAGCCAAAGCAATTTGATGTGATAGTTGTCACAGCTGTTAGTTTATATACAATGTTTCAATAAGTAAAAGTTTGTATTATTGTATAAAGGGAGATGACTCATGTTTGCAATTACAAATGATGTGCACACTGCACAACCTTTTATTTTTGCATTTTTCAATACCTCCAAAAAATCTCTGGGAGGTAAACCAGTATAATAGTATTATAGTGGTTTACTTTTTGCATTTATTTTGTCTTTGTTTAGCACTTGAATGTGTCAGAGGTTGTGACCCACATGTTTACTTAGTTTGGTTCTGTGCTGCCTCTACAAATATTTGAGATTATTATTATTTAATAATTGTGTTTTAACTAAGTTGTTTAAATAAGTTGTTGTTTACAAAATCAAAAAATGTAAAATATATTGAAAAGTGACCACTGACCAGTCACTTACTAGTTTGCACTTGTTTGAAAGCATATAAAACTCTGTATGAGCGAAAGAGCGCTGCTCTGAATCTTCTTTTGCCTGTTGTGGGCCCTGCTACTCTCTTGACCATGGGAAAGATTCATACAATGTGGGAGTGTAATGTGAATCCTTTGGCTGCATGAAGACCTTAACAAAAATATTTTGTGCTCATTATTGAAAGGCATATTGTTTAATTTTTTATGTTATTAAACTTTATTCTAAAGTTTCAGTGAATCTCTTGTTTCTTCAAGCTTCAGGATGTCCCTTACACTGGCAGCATCTGCAAAAACTACATATCGTGATAAGAATCGAGATCGATCAATATGGAAAAACATATCGTGATAAAAAAAAATTCCATATCGCCCAGCCCTATGTGAGCGTGAGCATGAGTGTGAGTATGGTGTGAGTGAGTGTGAGTATGGTGTGAGTGAGTATGAGCGTGAGCATGAGTGTGAGTATGGTGTGAGTGAGTGTGAGTATGGTGTGAGTGAGTATGAGCGTGAGCATGAGTGTGAGTATGGTGTGAGTGAGTGTGAGTATGGTGTGAGTGAGTGTGAGTATGGTGTGAGTGAGTGTGAGTATGGTGTGAGTGAGTATGAGCGTGAGTATTGCAGACTAACTTTTTTTTTATACATGCCATGGGATTAATCAATGCATGCTGATGAATGATGTATAATAATAATAATTAATCTGCATACCCTAGATTTGCACTGATGTAACAAGACTGACAGTGACACAATAAGACCTCATGTTAGCAAAATGTTTTAATCTTTTAACTCTTAAAAAAAAACTATTAAAAAACATGTATGTTCTTTAATGTTTGATTATAATTTTACTGTCTTCACATAGGGATGGGATTTGATAAAATTTTATCAATAATAATGCCACTGACGATTCTGATTATCGATCCAATTCTTTAACGATTCTCTTATCGATTCTTGATAGCACTGTGTGGAAAAATGTTTAAAATGCTTTTTAAAAAAAAGTGGTTTTATTTATTTTAAAGTTTAAGCTTGAGTTAGCAAACTGTACTTTTTATTTAATTTATGTCATAAATAGAACCTTATTGTAAAGTGTTACTGATTAGTTACACACCGATTCAGACGTCTCCTGAGTTCACTGTTGGAAAGATCAGTTGTTTTAACCATTCATTAAAATGAATCGGTTCAAAGGAGTCATTAGTTCGCGAATTGGACGTGTCGTGCGCGTTGTGTGATTATCCCAGCAGTTAGGACATGGACATCCAAGATTTGTGTCAACATAGAAAACATTTCATCACTGTATAGTTTTATTTCGTTTAATTAAAGTGTTGTTTTATGTCAGCTGAATGTCCGGAACGCTTTTCAGAGAAGATAAGGAAACTTATTTAGCACAATTCACACCCAGCAGTAATTCAGGGGAAAAAAAATCTCTGAATGCTCCACACGAAACTTTGGTCTTCCGACCTTTTACCACCGTGTCGATTTATTTTGATTAATATGTGCGAGGGAGAGAGAGCAACACAGCGCCTAGTTTGGAGACGGTGAAGTCGTTTACACAGAGAGTGCGCGCGCGCGACCGGCTCTCTCTCACTCTCTCTCCCTGGTCGTTATTTTAGTTAAAACATGCGCCCTGTCACAAACGTAGCCGTTCATCTACATTATTCACCGATCAAATAAGACTTTGGCGGGCGCTAAAACAAGTTCAATGCAGAAAAATTCATGCGTGAGTTTCCATTAGACTCGCACGGTAACTTAGCCAGGCAAATGGCGAGCTCAGCTGTTGTTGACGCTGTGTGTGTGCTTCAAGATTATGACGCAAGTGCTAAGATTCCAATTGGCCAAGAGAAAAAGTGCTAAGATTCCGATTGGCCCAGAGAAATGTAAATTATAAGAATTATCCAATAATGTTTCGCAATTCTAGCCTGCATGGCAGTTACTGTGAGAAACAATGGGAGAAAAGTATGGTGTGAGTGAGTATGAGTATGGTGTGAGTGAGTATGAGCGTGAGCATGAGTATGAGTATGGTGTGAGGGAGTATGAGTATGGTGTGAGTGAGTATGAGCGTGAGCATGAGTGTGAGTATGGTGTGAGGGAGTATGAGTATGGTGTGAGTGAGTATGAGCGTGAGCATGAGTATGAGTATGGTGTGAGGGAGTATGAGTATGAGCGTGAGCATGAGTGTGAGTATGGTGTGAGGGAGTATGAGTATGGTGTGAGTGAGTATGAGCGTGAGCATGAGTATGCGTATGGTGTGAGGGAGTATGAGTATGAGCGTGAGCATGAGTGTGAGTATGGTGTGAGGGAGTATGAGTATGGTGTGAGTGAGTATGAGCGTGAGCATGAGTATGAGTATGAGTATGGTGTGAGGGAGTATGAGTATGGTGTGAGTGAGTATGAGCGTGAGCATGAGTGTGAGTATGGTGTGAGTGAGTGTGAGTATGGTGTGAGGGAGTATGAGTATGGTGTGAGTGAGTGTGAGTATGGTGTGAGGGAGTATGAGTATGGTGTGAGTGAGTATGAGCGTGAGCATGAGTGTGAGTATGGTGTGAGGGAGTATGAGTATGGTGTGAGGGAGTATGAGCGTGAGCATGAGTGTGAGTATGGTGTGAGGGAGTATGAGTATGGTGTGAGTGAGTATGAGCGTGAGCATGAGTATGAGTATGGTGTGAGGGAGTATGAGTATGGTGTGAGGGAGTATGAGTATGGTGTGAGTGAGTGTGAGTATGGTGTGAGTGAGTGTGAGTATGGTGTGAGGGAGTATGAGTATGGTGTGAGTGAGTGTGAGTATGGTGTGAGTGAGTGTGAGTATGGTGTGAGTGAGTATGAGCGTGAGCATGAGTATGAGTATGGTGTGAGTGAGTGTGAGTGAGTATGAGTATGGTGTGAGTGAGTATGAGCGTGAGCATGAGTATGAGTATGGTGTGAGGGAGTATGAGTATGGTGTGAGGGAGTATGAGTATGGTGTGAGGGAGTATGAGTATGGTGTGAGTGAGTGTGAGTATGGTGTGAGGGAGTATGAGTATGGTGTGAGTGAGTGTGAGTATGGTGTGAGTGAGTGTGAGTATGGTGTGAGTGAGTATGAGCGTGAGCATGAGTATGAGTATGGTGTGAGTGAGTGTGAGTGAGTATGAGTATGGTGTGAGTGAGTATGAGCGTGAGCATGAGTGTGAGTATGGTGTGAGTGAGTGTGAGTATGGTGTGAGTGAGTATGAGCGTGAGCATGAGTGTGAGTATGGTGTGAGTGAGTGTGAGTATGGTGTGAGTGAGTATGAGCGTGAGCATGAGTGTGAGTATGGTGTGAGTGAGTGTGAGTGAGTATGAGTGAGTTGAGTGTGTGAGTTTGTGACTGTGTGTGTGTGTGAGTATGAATGTGAGTGTATATGTGTGAGTGTGTGTGTGAGAGAGAGTGTGTGTGTGTGTGTGTGTGTGACTCACGTCAGTGTGTTTGGTCATGGGGTTAAGCTTCAGAAACAGCGGACTCTCGATGATCTCACACACCTACAAAAACACACACACATTTTCAGTATGATACAACACATATTGATGGGAGGTGCTTCGTCTGCAGCTCCACCCACCTGCTTATGAATGTGGATATCTGATTGGTCAGGAGCGCCACCAGTCGTGTACCAGCCCAGAAACTCCATGTCCTTAAAAACCTGCTTGACTGAAAGAGGAAAAACAGCGTCACTAATACACACACACTCATACTCAAACACACTCACTCATACTCTCTCACACTAATACTCATGATTGTGTGTGAGTATGTGTGAGTGTAGGAGAGTTGTCAGAAATGTAAAAAAATTGTGCCGCTTTGAGCGCTGAGTGGAATCATAAACGCCTCTGATTGGCCGATGTGTTCACCCGCTCTTCAGATCTGTCTGTGATTGGCTACAATGATCAGCGCTTCAAAAACATGTTGTATACATTTACACAGACACACACACACAGGCGAGCGCTTGCACAGACACACACACACAGGCGAGCGCTTGCACAGACACACACACACACACAGGCGAGCGCTTGCACAGACACACACACACACACAGGCGAACGCTTGCACACACACACACACAGGCGAGCGCTTGCACAGACACACACACACAGGCGAGCGCTTGCACAGACACACACACACACACAGGCGAGCGCTTGCACAGACAAACACACACACAGGCGAGCACTTGCACAGACACACACACACACAAGCGCGAGCGCTTGCACAGACACACACACACACACAGGCGCGAGCGCTTGCACAGACACACACACAGGCGAGCGCTTGCACAGACACAGACACACACACACACACACAGGCGCGAGCGCTTGCACAGACACACACACACACACAGGCGCGAGCGCTTGCACAGACACACACACACAGGCGAGCACTTGCACAGACACACACACACACACACAGGCGCGAGCGCTTGCACAGACACACACACACACAGGCGCGAGCGCTTGCACAGACACACACACACACACAGGCGCGAGCGCTTGCACAGACACACACACACACAGGCGCGAGCGCTTGCACAGACACACACACACACAGGCGCGAGCGCTTGCACAGACACACACACACACACAGGCGCTTGCACAGACACACACACACACACAGGCGCGAGCGCTTGCACAGACACACACACAGGCGAGCGCTTGCACAGACACAGACACACACACACAGGCGCGAGCACTTGCACAGACACACACACACACACACAGGCGCGAGCGCTTGCACAGACACACACACACACACACACAGGCGCGAGCGCTTGCACAGACACACACACACAGGCGAGCACTTGCACAGACACACACACACACACACAGGCGCGAGCGCTTGCACAGACACACACACACACAGGCGCGAGCGCTTGCACAGACACACACACACAGGCGCGAGCGCTTGCACAGACACACACACACACAGGCGCGAGCGCTTGCACAGACACACACACACACACAGGCGCGAGCGCTTGCACAGACACACACACAGGCGAGCGCTTGCACAGACACACACACACACACAGGCGCGAGCGCTTGCACAGACACACACACACAGGCGCGAGCGCTTGCACAGACACACACACACACACAGGCGAGCGCTTGCACAGACACACACACACACACAGGCGCGAGCGCTTGCACAGACACACACACACACACAGGCGCGAGCGCTTGCACAGACACACACACACACACACAGGCGAGCGCTTGCACAGACACACACACACACAGGCGAGCGCTTGCACAGACACACACACACACACACAGGCGCGAGCGCTTGCACAGACACACACACACACACAGGCGAGCGCTTGCACAGACACACACACACACACACACAGGCGAGCGCTTGCACAGACACACACACACACACACAGGCGAGCGCTTGCACAGACACACACACACACACACAGGCGCGAGCGCTTGCACAGACACACACACACACACACAGGCGCGAGCGCTTGCACAGACACACACACACACACAGGCGAGCGCTTGCACAGACACACACACACACACACACAGGCGAGCGCTTGCACAGACACACACACACACACAGGCGAGCGCTTGCACAGACACACACACACACACACAGGCGCGAGCGCTTGCACAGACACACACACAGGCGCGAGCGCTTGCACAGACACACACAGGCGCGAGCGCTTGCACAGACACACACACACACAGGCGCGAGCGCTTGCACAGACACACACACACACACACACACACAGGCGCTTGCACAGACACACACACACACACAGGCGCGAGCGCTTGCACAGACACACACACAGGCGAGCGCTTGCACAGACACAGACACACACACACAGGCGCGAGCACTTGCACAGACACACACACACACACACAGGCGCGAGCGCTTGCACAGACACACACACACACACACACAGGCGCGAGCGCTTGCACAGACACACACACACAGGCGAGCACTTGCACAGACACACACACACAGGCGCGAGCGCTTGCACAGACACACACACACACAGGCGCGAGCGCTTGCACAGACACACACACACAGGCGCGAGCGCTTGCACAGACACACACACACACAGGCGCGAGCGCTTGCACAGACACACACACACACACAGGCGCGAGCGCTTGCACAGACACACACACAGGCGAGCGCTTGCACAGACACACACACACACACAGGCGAGCGCTTGCACAGACACACACACACACACACAGGCGCGAGCGCTTGCACAGACACACACACACAGGCGCGAGCGCTTGCACAGACACACACACACACACAGGCGAGCGCTTGCACAGACACACACACACACACAGGCGCGAGCGCTTGCACAGACACACACACACACACAGGCGCGAGCGCTTGCACAGACACACACACACACAGGCGAGCGCTTGCACAGACACACACACACACACACAGGCGCGAGCGCTTGCACAGACACACACACACACACAGGCGAGCGCTTGCACAGACACACACACACACACACACAGGCGAGCGCTTGCACAGACACACACACACACACACAGGCGAGCGCTTGCACAGACACACACACACACACACAGGCGCGAGCGCTTGCACAGACACACACACACACACACAGGCGAGCGCTTGAAAGCAGGCGTTTATCAGCGGATCGGTCCAGTGTTTTCAAACGCTCCCGTGCGCTGATCATTGTAGCCAATCACAGACATATCTGAAGAGCGGGTGAACACAACGGCCAATCAGAAGCGTTTATGATTCCGCTCAACAGCGCTAAAAGCGGCACAATTTTAAATTTTCAGTACCGAAGTCGGTACTTTTTGACAACCCTAGAGTGTGCGTGTGTGTCATACTCACACTGCTCTTCTTTAGTGTAGTAATACTCTTTATCGATGTGAATTTGATCCTCTGCGGTGTGAAACAGAAGCTCGAATGAATTCATCACCTCAATGTTTCTTCCCTCCTGCTTTCCGATCAGAGCGCCGACAACTACAAACACACACGAAGATAACTCAACGTTACATAATGACAACAAACCAGACTCAGGTCTCATCTTTGTTTTGCATCTGTGAACAGTTTTTACCTTTGAGGACGAGGATTAGACTATGAAGCTCAGCAAACACACACACACACTTACCCTGAATGGCTCGTCCCTCCTGCGAGCGGATCCGGATCCAGTGATCGGAGATGTTCAGGATGACGAGCGGATGCAACGCCACAGACACACTGCCTGTTACACCAGACGCCATCACACTGGGGCTCGCTGCGCGCGCACACACACACACACACACACACACACACACACACACACACGACAATGATTTAAAACCAATCAATAATTTTTGTCTATTACTATATGATGGTTCTGAGAAACTTTCTGATAATTAAAAAACAGGTACCAGTTTATATTAAATGTTTTGAACTGCTATATACTAAGATTTAAACTAATACTTTGATACAATGCAGTTACTGTGTACATGAATGTTTTTATATTGTGATTATATTTTTAAAAAATACCTGCAGCTGTAGTTAATTCCTGTAATTACATATATAATTACACTGTTGACCTTCCCCTAACCCAAGAGTTTTGCAATACAACATCAACACAATAAGTACATTGTACTAACAATTAAATCATTTTTGATGTATGTACATAATAAAGTGTGGCCAAAACGCACCTTCAGCCACAAACATTCTGAAATATCTACAACTTTCTCTTTGTGTCCATTTCATTCATTATATTTAAGTATGACAGATTAATTTATACTGACTGAAATTAAGTCATTCAGATCTTTCATTTGACACGTTTTAATGACTCTAATACTGAAGAATTTCATTTATATCTTCAGATCAATTTGGTCAATAAATACTCCTGAGAACGAGTGTTCAGACGTTTGTTATGAAGTTTAAATGACAGCGTCAAAACCAAAACATCAAGATCTGAGCAACAGACGCGGCCAATCACAGGAGAGACTCCGACCAGGAGGCGGGAGTTATGACGGTTCCTGTCCAATCAGAACCAAGCCCGAGCCTGTGTCATCAGTCAGTAACAGCGCGAGCCTCACAGGCCGTTCTCGGAGATCTGAGATTTCAGTAAAGCTATCGTGTGTGTTGGTTAATGTTCGTGAAGTGAGTCTGTCAATAATGAAGCGCGTTGAGTGAAGCTCGCGAGTGAATTTCTCACCTGTCGCGTCCACCTCCATCCCGCCGCCGTTACTCGCCGCCATTTTGGCTGTCTGACCTCCGCGCATGCGCAGTCACGCTTCTTCTTGTTTGCTGGCTTTCAACAAACCATGTTTGGCGCATTACTGCCACCAACAGCTGGAGCGCACAACGGCTTTAACATGCATTATAAAATAAACATATAAAACATTGGCGGATTATTCTTTAGGTATCAATAAAATTTAAAGGTAAACAATGAGTCCGCACACCAGAAAATGCTCCTTAGCAATTTTAATGATTGCTCACCATGATTGGTGAGCAATCATTAAAATTGCTAAGGAGCATTTTCTGGTGTGCGGACTCATTGTTTACCTTTGCAACTACTTGTCTGCCCAGCACCCAGTTTTATTGTTTTGGATGTGCGTGCTGTACCTTTGAACTCTATCAATAAAATTTAAAACACAACTTTTTGGCTTTGATTATCTTGATTACACACACGGTCACACACACACACACACACTCTGTCACACTCTCTCTCACACACACCCACTCACACTCCTCTCACACACACACACTCACACACTCTCTCTCTCTCTCTCACACACACACACACACACACTCACACTCCTCTCACACACACTCTCTCTCTCTCTCTCTCTCTCTCTCTCTCACACACACACACACACACACACACCCACTCACACTCCTCTCACACACACACTCTCTCTCTCTCTCTCACACACACACACACACACACACAAATATCCCTGTGAGACGTCTAGAACACATTACAGCTTTTACATGACTAAAAAACAGAACTTCAGGTTTTTTGTTATTAAAAACAATCAAGTCCAGCTCAGATGAGAACACAAGCAAAAGTAACGTAATGAATTACATTAAAAGTAAACAAGTAACACAATTACTTACTTTTTGGTGACGCAATATTGTAACAGGCAGAAAGTGTTTATTCTGCAGATCTGTAGTGAAATACAGTGATGGCTTGCAGAGTGCGAATTACCCCACCATAACTGGGGGGTACTGCTCCTTCACTTCCTCTATGACCATCATGGTCCACTACCATATCAATCCCCACCGTGATCGCCGAGTGCAACATGTGTTGTGCAACACACATACAAGGTCCAAACATGCGACAAACTGATAATCAGTAGGCTACAGAATATCTCATTGTTATTATATATCCAAAAGAAAACTGTTTTGATCAACTCCCAGAAGTTAGAAGTTAAGTGCACTCAAATACCATTCTAATTACTAGTAAAAGTAATACCTTTACAAGAAGCCTATTGCCTATTTCAGGGTTTTTCCTGGCTCAAAATGAGGCGGAGGTGGTAAAATCATAATAATGTATTTGAATAACAAGATAATTAAATGTGTATTTTGTTGTAGATCATCATATAGCATAATGTGTTTCCCACATTTTTTTGTTGGTGGAGCTTGGTATCTCTAGGGGGGTCTGGGGGCATGCCCCCCCGCAAGAAAATTTTGTACATTTTAAAGATAAATTCATTAACCTGGTGCACTTTGAGTCACCCGAATCCACTGTTACAAATAATCCACCCGCAAACCGCCTATATTCTCTGATTTAGATATCTGCATCTGATCATCACATTACAATTATTCAAATTCTCAGTGTTAAGCATGATAATATGGTAACATATCACACTGAAGTAGGCTGATTTAAAATGAACATTTATTTCAAATAAAAGTTCTTCTTTTGGCAAAATTACATTTCCTTAATAGCCTAAACAGAGGCTTTACTCCCTTCAAGCTTAAATTGTCAATGTTTCATTACATCACTGTTTGAAAACACTCAGAATAATTTTTTGTACCTTTATAAAGGGCATTTTTATGGGATGAATATAATATCCAGGCCTTTCAACTTGCGTGTGCAAAATTCAAAATTGAATGAATGTGAAGCAATTTGTACAAATAGAGACATTTTTGTGAATGCAAATGTTTTATTTTGTATTAGTGTATCATAATT
>NC_139975.1:181125-183625 GCF_963993115.1 Abramis brama
GTCCTCCTCCTCCTGCTCCGGATCCCACAGTAATATTCCTGGATCAGAGACTCGACACAATCCCGAGTCACACACACACTTTCACACACCGCGTCCATCAGCCGCTCCTGAAGGCCAAACACACGACGCGCATCAACACCTGATCTACACACACACACACACACACACACACACTGTGTCTGAAACACAAGCTGTTCATCAAACAGGAGCAACAGTCTCAGGAGCTTCAGCAATAGAGCGGGTGAATTACGAATATGATGAACTATAGGGATGTCCCGATCCGATCACGTGATCGGAAATCGGGCCCGATCGCGTGTTTTCAGACTCGATCGGAATCGGACGTTACCTCCCGATCAGGACTCGGATATATATGTATTTATATTCTCATTATTTTTTAACACCTCTATTATGCGGTGACACAGAGTTACGGCGGTTTCACACTGCACGCGTTATTAGAGTGTAAGCAGCGCAGGAGCAGTGCGTATGGTGAGCAGGAGCAGGACACGCGCGTTTTGCTTTCATACTGGCAGCGTTTGTCACGCGCGGCTGAACCGCGGGTTGTGTACAGACAGAGTCTATAATGGATAAGTTGGCATTGCTTTTTTTCGTTTTCAAATACATTTAAGAGAAAATACTTGTCAAGAAGCTTATTTTATTAATAATTTCATTTATATAACTTTTGGTTCATCTTTGTTTTTATTGTTATGGCAACAAGTTTGTTTTTGGACATTTGTTTTCTTTTCAAATTGCTGTTGGTCATTTGATTGACTGTTTAAAACACAATAGATATCATCAATGAACTTTTTGGATAAAACTGCGGTGTATTATGGCCATGATCAATGTATTGTCACTTTAATTCAGCAAAAGCGGCGCAGCAAAAATAGACTCGGCGCCGAAACGATCACGGCACTCCTGCTCTGCTCTGCTACGCACTGCCGCGCCGCCTCTGCGCGCGGTGTGAATGCTCTAAAGCCTGGTTTAATCTGTTAACATGGGCGGCGAAAAAAATACGCGCTGCACGCTCTGCTAACAGTGCAGTGTGAAACCGGCGTAAGAGTTAGGAGTGCAGTTCCTACAAGCACATTACTGGCTTTGCAAACACTGTGGCACTTTTATTTTTTATCTGTTTACATGCCTGCCGGGTATTTTAAGTTGAGGTGCTATTTGTTTATATATTAGACTTTTTTAAATATTTACTGTTGCACTAAAGTCCAAAAGTGAAGAATTTATTTATTACTTGATTGTTCAAGCTACCTCACAGAAGTGCTCTGTTTGTTAACAGAGTTGTTGAATGTTAAAATAAGGTGAATTAAATAAAAAATAAGGAACATCCTGGATCTGTTTTTTTCGCTCTTCTTTATTCTTTTTTTTTTTTTTGCATTATAGAAGTATCGGATCGGGACTCGGTATCGGCAGATACTTAAAATCAAATGACTCAGACTCGGACTCGAGGGCAAAAAAACCTGATCGGGACATCCCTAATGAACTATATGCCTTTCTCCTTTCTTCTGAGCTGAGTGAGTGAGTGGAGGCGGGGCTCATTTGCATATCCATAGAACCACGCATACTAAATGAGGCAAGGGTGTCGAGTTACATTCAAGATATTTTAGGGCATGAAGAAATTTCTTTGGGGGGGATAAAAGAGTTAAGAGTGTAATTCTGATGATCAAAGATGAGTTTAAAGGGATAAAATTGTTGCCTACAGGAGGACTAAGTCGAGTCTCCTTCATTATACAGCGCTTTAACAATATAGAGTCTCACAGCAGCTTTACAGTGATAACAGGAGATTACAGGAACAGAGATTGTTTAGGCTTTACAGCAGATCTAGAATAAAGTTATTGTCCAGATAAAGTTAGTTTTGATTGATTCCGTTGCAAAGATCATTAATTATTAACTTAGGGGCCGCTAACACACACCGCTCTCACAGAAAACAGAAACTTTAATGTGTTCTGGCCGTTCATTCACACAGCAGTGTTTGGAGCTCAAGAACACACACTCTGAAACAGGATCCACGGTGCAAGCGTTATCATCTCTCATTAAATCATCATCTCCGTGTAAACTACAAAAACGTAAATCCGTGAGAACGCTGATGGCGCACGTGCGTATCACGTGTTCAGTCTATAGATATGAGCGTTAGAATATAGATGTGCGCAGGCGTGATGTCGTCCAGATCCCTGTCACTCACTGACCTTCTGCTGTGTGTTGATCTGCAGGCGGGTGGCCCGGCAGAGGGCGTGGCCTAGCAGGAGGTGGGCGTGTCCCTGCAGCATCTCAGCTGACGCCTCCAGCTCGTGCAGGAGATTCTGACCAACCACATCCTCTGCACAGGAGACCGTTTCCACGGCAACAGAGGAGTCCTGCACACAACACAACACTCAACCTGTGTCTGTGTGTGTGTTTGTATAGACTTAACCATATTTGGGGACAAAATGTTTTTTTAGTAAACAAGACTTAATATCTTCAGTCATTTCGCTTCTCCAGTAAATGTGTCTTGATTTAA
>NC_139975.1:188625-212125 GCF_963993115.1 Abramis brama
ATGACAAAACGCTAGTTTCATAAAGTATCATTCTTTTCAACATTCCTTATTTGTATATTCAAAAATATTTAAAATAATCTAATTTAATACAGTTATAATTTTTCAGTGTAAATTATTTAATTTTATTGGTAACAGCCTAGTGTCTAATTATTTTAATTGAATATATTTATCAAATTTAAGAATTTGAAATGAAAGATGGAGCATACATTTAATAAAATTAGGGGAAAATGCCCTTTATAAAGGAACAAAAAATTATTCTGAGTGTTTTCAAACAGTGATGTAATGAAACATTGACAATTTAAGCTTGAAGGGAGTAAAGCCTCTGTTTAGGCTATTAAGGAAATGTAATTTTGCCAAAAGAAGAACTTTTATTTGAAATAAATGTTCATTTTAAATCAGCCTACTTCAGTGTGATATGTTACCATATTATCATGCTTAACACTGAGAATTTGAATAATTGTAATGTGATGATCAGATGCAGATATCTAAATCAGAGAATATAGGCGGTTTGCGGGTGGATTATTTGTAACAGTGGATTCGGGTGACTCAAAGTGCACCAGGTTAATGAATTTATCTTTAAAATGTACAAAATTTTCTTGCGGGGGGGCATGCCCCCAGACCCCCCTAGAGATACCAAGCTCCACCAACAAAAAAATGTGGGAAACACATTATGCTATATGATGATCTACAACAAAATACACATTTAATTATCTTGTTATTCAAATACATTATTATGATTTTACCACCTCCGCCTCATTTTGAGCCAGGAAAAACCCTGAAATAGGCAATAGGCTTCTTGTAAAGGTATTACTTTTACTAGTAATTAGAATGGTATTTCAGTGCACTTAACTTCTAACTTCTGGGAGTTGATCAAAACAGTTCTCTTTTGGATATATAATAACAATGAGATATTCTGTAGCCTACTGATTATCAGTTTGTCGCATGTTTGGACCTTGTATGTGTGTTGCACAACACATGTTGCACTTGGCGATCACGGTGGGGATTGATATGGTAGTGGACCATGATGGTCATAGAAGAAGTGAAGGAGCAGTACCCCCCAGTTATGGTGGGGTAATTCGCACTCTGGTTACAACTTCACTCTGCACCTGTTGAGAGAATCTTTAGTGTTGCAGGAAAGATATTCAGACCAGAACGCTGCAGACTCAATGAAAACACATTTGAGGAGCTATTGAGAATTAGACAGTGTTGCTCAGTACTTTTTTGCATTGGAATAAATAACTGCATTTACAACAACTTTGTGTTTGTTTGATTACTTTGAAATGAAAATTACATTGGAACAAAACTAATTAAACAACATTGAGGAGGTAATTTATTTCAAGAATTTGATCAACATCTATTTTAGAACTGACTTCCGGCTTAACGATCTATGGAGTAGGACGCAATTTTCGGAGCTCCTGCAGTTAGCGTTAAATTACGTTCATTGGCACATTTTCGCGTTATTTTTCTTGGTGTGTGTTTTATCTAACACTTCTTCTTTTACTATTGCTGAGTAAAATGCCTGCTAAACCCAAATCTGGCAATGCTCCATCTGCTGCGCTTCAGCGGCCTGCTGCACACGCTTCATCCCCGCCTGTTAGTGATTCCTCCTCCCCTTGCGACAGTGCTGTAATGTCCGCTGCCCCACCCGATCTCAAGGAGGAGCTGCTCGCATCACTTCGTAAAGAGATGGCGGCTATTTTCAAAACCGAGCTCCAGGCTGCCCTAAGCGAACATTTTACGTCTATCAAGACGGAGTTGCAGGCAGTTAAATCCGAATTGACTGGTACTATTACAAACATGCAGGCTAAAGTGAGCGCCTTGGAGAGCACGGTAGTTGAAATGGAAACTTCACTCTCCACCTGCAGTGATGACATTGCTTCGCTACAGTCTAAAGTGGAACATCTGTCTGCCGGGCTGCTAAGAGTGGACAACATCTATTTTAGAACTAAATGTATGCAGGGTTGAGGAGTAAATAGTTACGTGAAATGAAATTTCTGTTATTAAATTACAAAATTAATGTAATTGTATTTAGTTGTATTACTGAGGTAAAATTCAATTAGTTACTAATCAACTTAAAACGAAATTGCTTTGCATTGATAAAGTTATTAAATAAATCCAAATAAAGTAATCCAAACCACATTTATAATGGGTAACTAATAACAGTAAGCAATAACATTCCCAAAGTAACCTTCCTAACACTGAATGCATGCGAGACTCAACACATTCTTTCTGTTGTGAGACTGTGTGGAATTTCTTTGAATTGCCATGAATTTAATTCCACTTCCTGTCATTCCAATTCAAATTCAATTCAACGTCCTGTGGGGCGAAGTAAATTCAATTCAAATTCCAATTCATGAATTGAATGGAGGCCAATTCTGAAATTCTGAATTTTGCACAAGCCTGGTGTGTGTGTGTGTGTGTGAGAGTTCACCTGTGTGTCCGACTGTACGGTCAGCTTCATCTCGTTCATCAGTCGCAGGTGAAAGCCTCGCGCTGCTAAAATCCTCTGGAACTCCAGGATCAGCAGATGCTGCTCGTCTATCAGAGCACTCCTGCAACCAGTCCATGCGTCCATCAGTCAGGCCAGCCAATGGGTGACTCAATCAGTGCATCACATGCTCACCTCATCTGCATATCTGAGTGCCTGGTCACCATCGCCATGACGACGGCACGCTGCTGTTCCCCGAAGTGATGAAGACACGAGCGAGTCAAAGCGTCGTCCTCCATCCACGCCTGCAACCCAATCAACATCAACATCCATTAACTCACATCACCGCTGTTATGCATTAATAAGTGCAGTTACTAATAATATTACGTTTATTTTTCGGAAGTGTGACAGTAAAGCACAGAGCTTGAATTGAGATGTAGATAAAACTAGAAAAAAAAGTTTGTTGAGACTTTATGTTGGCTTGAGAAAGCCGGACCAGAGAGTTTAAAGTCGTTTAAAGTTTGATTGATAGTTTAGTT
This sequence comes from Abramis brama, assembly GCF_963993115.1. Lineage (NCBI taxonomy): Eukaryota > Metazoa > Chordata > Actinopteri > Cypriniformes > Leuciscidae > Abramis > Abramis brama. The sequence goes on from NC_139975.1 coordinate 191,593, forward strand.
AGAAAGAAAGAATAGTTGGAAAGAAAGAAAGATTAGTTAGAAAGAAAGAAAGAAAGATAGATTAGAAGGAAAAAGTGTGAAGCACTTTAAAAAGTCTTTGAATTTCTCTCCTAAAAGTTTGCATGAACCCTGAAATGAATAATGTAAAAATATTAGACTATTTCTGTCACAATACCATGGTTACAGTTAGTGTTACTGCATTACATTCATGGTAAATGTTGGTGATTTGTGAACAGCCTAGTTGTTCGCTCATGGCACAATGTTTCTCCTGGTTTCTACGTCAGCGCTGTTTTTGAATGCTTCCCACAAGCTAATTTTAGTCGCACCGGCAGGAAAAAGGTTGAAAATGTGACATTAGGTGGCAGTCTGGAGCCCTGATATCCCATAATACTCCACATGACTGCAGTGAGACCTGTGTGCTATAATCACATGACTGCAGTGAGACCTGTGTGCTATAATCACATGACTGCAGTGAGACCTGTCTGCGTCGCTGCAGCTGCTCTCGGAGCATGCGTAGGTGTGTGTGGGCGTGGCCTTCCTCTCGCTGCATCCGATTGGTCACGTTGAGCTTCATGCTCTTTAGCACTGATTGGCAGAGGTCTTTAGAGGGGGCGGAGCCTGCAGTGATGCTGCTCAGGACAAACTTTGCACACAAATCAGCCAAGCGTCCACGGCTCTGACCAAACAAGCTCTGTGTGGGTATAAACACACACACACACACACACACACACTGAACTGTATAAAGCGCTGCAGAAATAAAGCTGATTATACATTATGATAGATTATGATTATGATACAGACCGTCCAGCGTTCACACAGAGCCTCAGTGATTCTGCTGTCCTGCTGCAGCTCAAACTCTCTCCTCTGACGCCAGTGTCTCGTCTGCAGCTCCACACACGCCTGCGCAGACAGACAGATGAGCAGTGAGACAGATGAGCAGTGAGAGACAAACGCCTGCGCAGACAGACAGATGAGCAGTGAGACAGACGAGCAGTGAGAGACAAACGCCTGCGCAGACAGACAGATGAGCAGTGAGACAGATGAGCAGTGAGACAGACGAGCAGTGAGAGACAAACGCCTGCGCAGACAGACAGATGAGCAGTGAGACAGACGAGCAGTGAGAGACAAACGCCTGCGCAGACAGACAGCTGAGCAGTGAGACAAACGCCTGCGCAGATAGACAGACGAGCAGTGAGAGACAAACGCCTGCGCAGACAGACAGATGAGCAGTGAGACAGACGAGCAGTGAGACAGCTGAGCAGTGAGACAAACGCCTGCGCAGACAGACAGATGAGCAGTGAGACAGATGAGCAGTGAGACAGATGAGCAGTGAGAGACAAACGCCTGCGCAGACAGACAGATGAGCAGTGAGACAGACGAGCAGTGAGAGACAAACGCCTGCGCAGACAGACAGCTGAGCAGTGAGACAAACGCCTGCGCAGATAGACAGACGAGCAGTGAGAGACAAACGCCTGCGCAGACAGACAGATGAGCAGTGAGACAGACGAGCAGTGAGACAGCTGAGCAGTGAGACAAACGCCTGCGCAGATAGACAGATGAGCAGTGAGACAGATGAGCAGTGAGACAAACGCCTGCGCAGACAGACAGATGAGCAGTGAGACAGACGAGCAGTGAGAGACAAACGCCTGCGCAGACAGACAGATGAGCAGTGAGACAGACGAGCAGTGAGACAGCTGAGCAGTGAGACAAACGCCTGCGCAGATAGACAGATGAGCAGTGAGACAGATGAGCAGTGAGACAAACGCCTGCGCAGACAGACAGATGAGCAGTGAGACAGACGAGCAGTGAGACAGCTGAGCAGTGAGACAAACGCCTGCGCAGATAGACAGATGAGCAGTGAGACAGATGAGCAGTGAGACAAACGCCTGCGCAGACAGACAGATGAGCAGTGAGACAGACGAGCAGTGAGAGACAAACGCCTGCGCAGACAGACAGATGAGCAGTGAGACAGACGAGCAGTGAGAGACAAACGCCTGCGCAGACAGACAGATGAGCAGTGAGACAGATGAGCAGTGAGACAGACGAGCAGTGAGACAGCTGAGCAGTGAGACAAACGCCTGCGCAGACAGACAGATGAGCAGATAGACAGACGAGCAGTGAGAGACAAACGCCTGCGCAGACAGACAGATGAGCAGTGAGACAGACGAGCAGTGAGACAGCTGAGCAGTGAGACAAACGCCTGCGCAGATAGACAGATGAGCAGTGAGACAGATGAGCAGTGAGACAAACGCCTGCGCAGACAGACAGATGAGCAGATAGACAGATGAGCAGTGAGAGACAAACGCCTGCGCAGACAGACAGATGAGCAGATAGACAGATGAGCAGTGAGAGACAAACGCCTGCGCAGACAGACAGATGAGCAGATAGACAGATGAGCAGTGAGAGACAAACGCCTGCGCAGACAGACAGATGAGCAGATAGACAGATGAGCAGTGAGACAGATGAGCAGTGAGAGACAAACGCCTGCGCAGATAGACAGACGAGCAGTGAGAGACAAACGCCTGCGCAGACAGACAGATGAGCAGATAGACAGATGAGCAGATAGACAGATGAGCAGTGAGAGACAAACACCTGCGCAGACAGACAGATGAGCAGTGAGACAAACGCCTGCGCAGACAGACAGATGAGCAGTGAGAGACAAACGCCTGCGCAGACAGACAGACGAGCAGTGAGAGACAAACACCTGCGCAGACAGACAGATGAGCAGTGAGAGACAAACGCCTGCGCAGATAGACAGACGAGCAGTGAGAGACAAACACCTGCGCAGATAGACAGACGAGCAGTGAGAGACAAACACCTGCGCAGACAGACAGATGAGCAGTGAGAGACAAACACCTGCGCAGACAGACAGATGAGCAGTGAGAGACAAACGCCTGCGCAGATAGACAGACGAGCAGTGAGAGACAAACACCTGCGCAGACAGACAGACGAGCAGTGAGAGACAAACACCTGCGCAGATAGACAGATGAGCAGTGAGAGACAAACGCCTGCGCAGACAGACAGATGAGCAGTGAGAGACAAACGCCTGCGCAGACAGACAGATGAGCAGTGAGACAGATGAGCAGTGAGAGACAAACGCCTGCGCAGACAGACAGATGAGCAGTGAGACAGATGAGCAGTGAGAGACAAACGCCTGCGCAGACAGACAGATGAGCAGTGAGAGACAAACGCCTGCGCAGACAGACAGATGAGCAGTGAGAGACAAACGCCTGCGCAGACAGACAGATGAGCAGTGAGAGACAAACGCCTGCGCAGACAGACAGACGAGCAGTGAGAGACAAACGCCTGCGCAGACAGACAGATGAGCAGTGAGAGACAAACGCCTGCGCAGACAGACAGACGAGCAGTGAGAGACAAACGCCTGCGCAGACAGACAGATGAGCAGTGAGAGACAAACGCCTGCGCAGACAGACAGATGAGCAGTGAGACAGATGAGCAGTGAGACAAACGCCTGCGCAGATAGACAGATGAGCAGTGAGACAGATGAGCAGTGAGAGACAAACGCCTGCGCAGATAGACAGATGAGCAGTGAGACAGATGAGCAGTGAGAGACAAACGCCTGCGCAGACAGACAGATGAGCAGTGAGACAGATGAGCAGTGAGACAAACGCCTGCGCAGACAGACAGATGAGCAGTGAGACAGATGAGCAGTGAGAGACAAACGCCTGCGCAGACAGACAGATGAGCAGTGAGACAAACGCCTGCGCAGACAGACAGATGAGCAGTGAGAGACAAACGCCTGCGCAGACAGACAGATGAGCAGTGAGACAAACGCCTGCGCAGACAGACAGATGAGCAGTGAGACAGATAAGCAGTGAGAGACAAACGCCTGCGCAGACAGACAGATGAGCAGTGAGACAAACGCCTGCGCAGACAGACAGATGAGCAGTGAGACAGATGAGCAGTGAGAGACAAACGCCTGCGCAGACAGACAGATGAGCAGTGAGACAGATGAGCAGTGAGAGACAAACGCCTGCGCAGACAGACAGATGAGCAGTGAGACAAACGCCTGCGCAGACAGACAGATGAGCAGTGAGACAGATGAGCAGTGAGAGACAAACGCCTGCGCAGACAGACAGATGAGCAGTGAGAGACAAACGCCTGCGCAGACAGACAGATGAGCAGTGAGACAAACGCCTGCGCAGACAGACAGATGAGCAGTGAGACAGATGAGCAGTGAGAGACAAACGCCTGCGCAGACAGACAGATGAGCAGTGAGACAGATGAGCAGTGAGAGACAAACGCCTGCGCAGATAGACAGATGAGCAGTGAGAGACAAACGCCTGCGCAGACAGACAGATGAGCAGTGAGACAAACGCCTGCGCAGACAGACAGATGAGCAGTGAGACAAACGCCTGCGCAGACAGACAGATAAGCAGTGAGAGACAAACGCCTGCGCAGACAGACAGATGAGCAGTGAGACAAACGCCTGCGCAGACAGACAGATGAGCAGTGAGACAGATGAGCAGTGAGAGACAAACGCCTGCGCAGACAGACAGATGAGCAGATAGACAGATGAGCAGTGAGAGACAAACGCCTGCGCAGACAGACAGATGAGCAGTGAGACAGATGAGCAGTGAGAGACAAACGCCTGCGCAGATAGACAGATGAGCAGTGAGAGACAAACGCCTGCGCAGACAGACAGATGAGCAGTGAGAGACAAACGCCTGCGCAGACAGACAGATGAGCAGTGAGACAGATGAGCAGTGAGAGACAAACGCCTGCGCAGACAGACAGATGAGCAATGAGACAGATGAGCAGTGAGAGACAAACGCCTGCGCAGACAGACAGATGAGCAGTGAGACAGATGAGCAGTGAGAGACAAACGCCTGCGCAGACAGACAGATGAGCAATGAGACAGATGAGCAGTGAGAGACAAACGCCTGCGCAGACAGACAGATGAGCAATGAGACAGATGAGCAATGAGACAGATGAGCAGTGAGAGACAAACGCCTGCGCAGACAGACAGATGAGCAGTGAGAGACAAACGCCTGCGCAGACAGACAGATGAGCAGTGAGACTAACGCCTGCGCAGACAGACAGATGAGCAGTGAGACAGACGAGCAGTGAGACAGCTGAGCAGTGAGAGACAAACGCCTGCGCAGACAGACAGATGAGCAGTGAGACAGACGAGCAGTGAGACAGCTGAGCAGTGAGACAAACGCCTGCGCAGATAGACAGATGAGCAGTGAGACAGATGAGCAGTGAGACAAACGCCTGCGCAGACAGACAGATGAGCAGTGAGACTAACGCCTGCGCAGACAGACAGATGAGCAGTGAGACAGACGAGCAGTGAGACAGCTGAGCAGTGAGAGACAGACGCCTGCGCAGACAGACAGATGGCCGCTACAGCAGGTGCGACGCTGCCGTGTGTTTCTCACCTTCATCATGAGCCGGGCGTCTGTGTGTGTGTCTGTGTGTGTGTGTGAGTGTGTGTGTGACAGGCGACTCCACTCGCAGCTCTGAGTCTTCATCATCCTCCTCCTCCTCACACAGATCTTCTGTTCGAGCTCGAGCGCTAGTGTCTCCGTCTGATGTCTGATCGCTGCAGGCCACAGAACATCACGTTAATGTGGGATTACAAATTTATTAAGAATATGTTCAAGATCTGCTGATCCTCTATCCTTACATAACACTACTTGAAGATCTAAGGTGGCCTTCTATATGAACATGACCCGAACCCAGAGAGACAAACTGAGAGTTAATCATTTAGTTCTAGTGAAGTCAATGGGGTCCATCAACTGATTGGTTACAGACATTCTTCAAAATATCTTCCTTTGTGTTCAGCAGAAGAAAGAAACTCATACAGGTTTGAAACAACTTGAGGGTGAGTAAATGACAGAATTTTTTTTTTTAAGTTAACCATTCCTTAAATTGATTTCAGATGTGGGGTCAGTGTGTGTGTGTGTGTGTGTCGTACCGTCAGTGCTCTGCTCCACTGCTTCATTAACCTCAGCCTGGAAGTCACTGAGAATCTGTGTGTCCAGCTGTCCATCACATCTCAGCTGCTCCACTGATTGGGTTGTGGCTTTCACCATAAGCTCCGCCTCCAGTTTCAGGAGGGCGGTCCTTCCTCTCAGGCAGTCACTCACTTCCTGCCAGCACTCAATCCTGTCAATCAGCATCTGTCGAACATCAGCATTAGCCTGAGCTCAGCGTGAGCGTGAACACTGTAGTGTGTGTGAGTGTAGTGTGATAGTGTGTGTGACTGTAGTGTGTGTGACTGTAGTGTGAAATACTGTAGTGTGTGTGACTGTAGTGTGTGTGACTGTAGAATGTGTGACTGTAGTGTGTGTGACTGTAGAGTGTGTGTGTGTGTAGAGTGTGTGACTGTAGTGTGTGTGTGACTGTAGAGTGTGTGACTGTAGTATGTGTGTGTGTGACTGTAGAGTGTGACTGTAGAGTGTGTGACTGTAGAGTGTGTGACTGTAGTGTGTGTGACTGTGACTGTAGTGTGTGACTGTAGTGTGTGTGACTAGTGTGTGTGACTGTAGAATGTGTGACTGTAGTGTGTGTGACTGTAGAGTGTGTGTGTGTGTGTAGAGTGTGTGACTGTAGTGTGTGTGTGACTGTAGAGTGTGTGACTGTAGTATGTGTGTGTGTGACTGTAGAGTGTGACTGTAGAGTGTGTGACTGTAGAGTGTGTGACTGTAGTGTGTGTATGACTGTAGTGTGTGTGACTGTAGTATGTGTGTGTGACTGTAGTGTGTGTGACTGTAGAGTGTGACTGTAGAGTGTGTGACTGTAGAGTGTGTGACTGTAGAGTGTGTGACTGTAGTGTGTGTATGACTGTAGTGTGTGTATGACTGTAGTGTGTAATTGGCTTCCTGCCAGCTACTTCCTGCCTGCCATCACGTGGCTTCCTGCTCAGCTACTGTTCGGACGCTCTCGCTTACTGCTCCGCGCTTTGCTCTATCGCTTTTACATTTTATCTCCTATTTTCTTATATTTTATTTCCTTTATTTTATTTCCTTTTATCACCTAATTTTAACTTCAGCAAATCAGCACAGTGCTCAGACGACAAAGTTTGGATTACTACAAAAACTGAGAATTCTTTTACCCGACCAGCTTACATTCCGGGAAAGTAAAACACAACTGCCTACAAGGATAAGAGAAAATGCCTCTTCTGAAATCTACTTGCTGCACCAACTGCCACAGACTTTTACAAAGGATTGCAGTTCTTGAAACAAAGTTACTTACGGGACCACCAAACCAGACGGAGCACACAACAGAGCTTCATCATGGACACCCTCAGCATACCGGTGAGTCCCATGAAACTAGTGCTCCTCGACAGGTAGAGAAACAAGCCGATCGACTTACTAATCGATGGCACAAACAGGGAGGGAGACCCAAAGACACTCGAGACATCAGATTGTCACGAGCATCACATATTGCCGCAGTAGCATCCTCTACCCCAGATACAGCTCTGACAAGGATTGCAAACACTGGTCTCAAACCACCACCTATACATCTTGAGAACAGATTTGAAGTGCTAATGAATGTAAATGAGGAATCCCCAAATGTGATGAATGTGATCGAACACAGACTGAATGGGACAGTGGCTAACACTGATGCTAACTGGTGCTCAAGGTCGAGCAGACAGCGGCACTCAGCTCAGAGCGCAGCCGAGCCCAGGACTCTGATAGTGGGGGACTCCATAATCAGAAACATTAGCAGCAGGGATACAACTACATGCTGCCTTCCACAAGCAACAACTTCTGATATAAACAGGGAACTTCAGAACATTCTGATGAAACATAAGACTGCAAATCGACTCATCATTCATGTGGGGAAGAATGATATTCATAAAGAGCAGTCAGAACTCCTTAAAAAGGATTTCAATGAACTTTTTGAAACACTTAAAAGACTGAAAGTGCAAACATTCATCAGTGGACCACTCCCAGCAAGAGGAACAAACCGGTTTTCACGGTTGCTTGGGCTTAATACGTGGCTGCAAAAAACCTGCAATATAAAAGGAGTAAACTTCATTGACAATTTCAATCTTTTCTGGAGTCAGAGACAACTTTTTCATCGGGATGGCCATCACCCAAACAAACTTGGTTCAAGAGTGTTAAAGGACAATATCTACTTCTCCCTCAATCATCCTTCTGCAGTGTGTGCCAATCCACTCAATCTGAACGGCACACACACACCTGGATACAGTATGAATGACCACGGGACTTCACTTCAACAGCAAAATGGACATGATAACACCACTCCGCCACAACAACCTCTGCTCACGGACACAATATCAGCTGAGCCCTGTCCACACAGCTCACCACAGACAGACATATCAGAACTGCTCCAAGATTCACCACCCAAGGACGACTTCCTGGAAAACAGCCAGGGAATCCAGGACAGCATATCACAACCTCCGATAACACCAGAGCAACAGCCCCTTTCACCAGACACTTTCTCCCTCTCCCCAGCAACTCCACTCCTGTGCTTCTCACAGAAAATGGAAGAACTGGTGTATGCTGGAACCAGACTATCCCACTCTTTTGCTGCAAGCCCCCAAATACCAACCAAAAAAAGACAGGCACCATTACCACCAAAGCCTGCGGGCCCAGCTCGCCCTCCCCCTCCTGTGAGAGCTCTTCGGCCTCTGCCACAACGCCAGGGCCCACACCCTCCTCCATCTGCTCGAGGTGAACCGAAAACAACTGATACCAGCTCTCAGTGATATGTGTTGGGTCCCCGTTTTGATAACAGTAACTTTCTCAAATGTTTACAGAACAAACGGGAACCCAGTGTGCCTGTATCTTCCTCTATTGCTGTTCTATTACAAGATAGAAAGTCTAAGGCCTTCAATAGCCGTACAGCAAACCTAACTAATCTGGTGCCTCTTACACGTCAAACTAATATTGCTGTGGGGAAAAGTAAGTCTGTTAAGTTAGCAATCCTTAACATTCGCTCACTTAAAAATAAATCACTTCTAGTCAACGACTTAATAACCACAAACAATCTGGATTTTATGCTTCTAAATGAAACCTGGCTAGAAGACAGCTGCAGTGCAACAATCCTCAATGAAGCAGCCCCCCCGAACTTTACTTTTATGAGTGTCTGCAGAGCTGTTAAGAGAGGTGGGGGTCTAGCTGCTCTTTTTAAAGATATCTATCAATGTAAGCAAAAATCATTTGGGAATTACTTGTCTTTCGAATATCTGGGTATTGTGTTAAAAGGTGCTCCACGCATTTTACTTATCATTATTTACAGGCCTCCAAAATACTCTCCAGCCTTTGCTGAGGAATTTACAGAAATGTTATCAACAATTACATCAGAGTTTGACTGTTTTGCCATTGCTGGAGATTTAAACATCCACATAGATAATGCAGAAACCAATATGGCAAAAGAAATCAATACTGTTTTAAAAACTTTTGATCTGACTCAGCATGTTCATGGACCCACACACAATCGTGGACACACTCTAGATTTACTTATCAGTAAGGGTCTAAACATTTCATCGATTGTTATTAAGGATGTAGCACTGTCTGATCATTTCTGTATTTTCTTTGATATATTGATCTCTCCTGCCACTGAAGTTAGATCTGTGTCTGTCAAGAAGAGATGCTTAAATGAGAACACTAGTGTACTATTTATGAAGGCTATATCCTTAACACCAAGCATATCTGCAGACTCTGTTGATTTTCTCCTTGATTCCTTTAACTCAAAAGTTAAAAGTGTAATTGATGATATTGCTCCTGTTAAAGTCAGGAAGAAGAGTGGCAGACAAAAAGCACCTTGGAGAAACTCAACAGCAGTGCAAAATATGAAAAGACAATGCAGAAAAGCAGAGCGCATGTGGCGGAAGACAAAACTTGTAGTCCATTATAACATCTACAAAGACAGCATCCATGCTTTTAATATGGAACTAGGCAAAGCTAGACAGACTTTCTTCTCAAATATTATAAACAGTAATTTAAACAACACACGCACTCTTTTTGCTACTGTAGAGAGACTGACAAACCCCCCAAGCCAGATTCCCAGTGAAATGCTCTCAGACAACAAGTGCAGTGAGTTTGCCTCTTTCTTCTCTGAGAAAATCAATAATATCAGAAAGGCGATCAGCACATCTTTGAGTTGCCCTGGGGTTAGACAGACCATCAAACCACCTGAGAAAGTAGTTACTATGTCTGACTTCAAAGAAATTGATGGCAAAATTTTGGAAGAAACCGTACAGCACCTTAAAACATCAACCTGTGCTCTTGACACACTTCCCACATCATTTTTCAAAAGTGTGTTAAACAGTTTAGAAGCAGATCTTCTAGAAGTGGTAAATGCCTCACTTCTCTCTGGGAGTTTTCCAAACTCCCTGAAAACTGCAGTTGTCAAGCCCCTCCTGAAAAAGAACAATATGGATAAGACCATATTAAGCAACTATAGGCCGATCTCAAATCTTCCTTTCATAGGCAAGATCATTGAAAAAGTTGTCTTCAATCAGCTGAACAAATTCTTATGCTCGAATGGATACTTTGACAATTTTCAATCTGGTTTCCGACCGCACCACAGCACAGAGACAGCGCTCATAAAGATAATAAACGATATTCGCTTAAATACTGATTCAGGCAAATTATCAGTGCTGGTACTACTCGACCTCAGTGCTGCATTTGACACTGTCGATCATAACATACTTCTTGACAGGCTGGAAAACTGGGTGGGGCTTTCTGGGAAAGTCCTAAAATGGTTCAGGTCAGACGACTTCCGGTTGGGCAGTGAAGCACGATGGCAAGTTAAGCTGTGAGCTCCCTTAAGTCAGTTTCAAAACTCCGCTAAACTCGATATATATTTGTTGAGAATTTTCGTGTGCTGAGAGATGAGCGGAGGTAACAAATCTAAAGCTAAAAGAAACCTCGAAAAACAAGGTAAAGACCCCAAACGAACAGAGACAGACAGCATGCAAGAAAAAGAAGAAAATGGCGACCGAGAAACTTCAGACGCTCTGCGCGCGGGTTTAAACGCTATAAGTAAGCAGATACAGGAATTTCGTAGCGAGCTGAAAGCGGAGCTCGGGACATTTAAAGATGAACTCAAAACCCAGATGAAACGCGAGCTAGAGGAGTTTAAAGAGGACATAAATAAAAAAATCGTGGCAACAACACAAGAAATAAAGGAACAAAATGCAAAAGCTGAGGCCACCTTGTCGCGTGTTGAAGAAATGGAGTGCTGGAGCACCGAGACTGATGGTCTACTACACGATTTCATGCAAGAACACAAAAAGATGACGGAAAAATTGACGGACCTCGAGTCGCGGTCCAGAAGAAATAACCTGCGGATTTTCGGAGTGCCAGAAGAGACAGAGAAGGGGTCTGTTACTCAGTTCGTCGAAGAAATTATCCGGAGTAAACTGGACATTGAAACCGACTGTCAAATTCAACGGGCGCACAGGGCTCTGGCGCCGAAACCTAAAACAGATCAACCACCGAGGGCCATCGTGGTGAATTTTCTACAGTACAATACGAAGGAGAAAGTCCTGAGAAGAGCCTGGGAAAAGAAAATAATCACACTTGGAGAGCGGAGGATTTTCTTCGACCATGATTACACCTCGGCTGTTGTGCAGCAACGCAAGTCGTATGTTAAAGCCAAGAAAATTTTGAAAGAAGCGGGGATTCGATTTCAGACTCCATTTACAAAGATGAGAGTGCACTGGGATAATGGAGTAAAAACATACAACGAAGCGGGAGAAGTGGAGAAAGACCTGCGTGATAGAGGATATAAAGTGGCAGATTCCGAAGATGCAGCCGGCCCCATAACGTTACTGGAACGACTCGAGGCACGGAAAAGTTCAGCATGGCAGCAGGCCGGCAGAGAGCGGAGAGCGGAGGCAAGCAGAAGAGCACGGAAACGGCTGGAGGATTTTCGGCGGACGAACCCGGTGAATTTGTAAGAAACCATCTAAAGTTATATGACGACGTGAACAAGGGACTAATACATAAGGGGTAAAGGGGAAACAATGTTGCGCGATGACCGTAATTTAGAACAATTCAATAATACAGTGAGAGGCGTTTGTGCACTGACTTGGGGAAGACACGGACAATGAAGAAAATATATCTAGTATGGGAGCAAAAACATTTTACAGACTGCATCTCATATCTAGAAGGGGGCCCTCAGTTCAGCTGAGGCTTTCCCTCTCTATGGAGACAGTGACTCAAAACCCTAAGTTCTGGGTTAACGTTCCCATCTGGAGGTCAGTTGATATCCTTTCTGTTAATCTAATATGTTTTGGTTTATGTAAAAGTTGTTTAGTAGTTTATACTTGTTCAAATGTTTGCCAGTGGGGTTATCATTATACAATGATTGTTGTAGAGATAGTTGAATGCAGGAGAGAGACATTGAGATAATGTCTTTGAATGTTAATGGATTAGGGAACCCAGCCAAAAGAGCTAAAGTTATAGCCAAATTGAAAAAGGAAAAGAAGCATATTTATTTTCTGCAAGAAACACATTTATCGAATGAGGAACATGAAAAACTGAAAAAATTTGGTTTTAAAAATATATTTTATAGTTCATGTCCAAACCATCGTAAGAGGGGGGTCATTATCTTAATTCCAAAAGGTGTTAACTTTGAGTGTCACAAAGAAGTAAAGGATAAAGAAGGGAGATATGTTATTGTTAAAGGAACAATTAATAATAACATGGTAACCTTGATAAATGTTTATGCCCCACCGGAAAGCAATAAACAATATTTCAAAATATTATTTGATATCGTGGCGGAGGAGATGGAGGGGGTTAGTATATGTGGAGGGGACCTAAACATAGTGCTTAACCATGACCTGGATACTACAAGCCATAAAAAAAACAAAAAACATATAACAAAATTCATGAATCACATATGTACAGAAATGGGCCTAATTGATGTCTGGAGGGAATTACACCCATTAGAGAAGGATTATAGTCACTACTCTGCCACGCATTCTGTGTATTCCAGAATAGACTATTTTCTCTTACAAGAGGAAAACAGACACCGGATACAGAATTGTTGTATTGGGGTAGCTGATGTATCGGACCATAGTGCTATTTATGTGAAGATCTCTCTGGGAGAGGAAAAAAGGAACACGCTGTGGAGATTAAATCTAGGAATATTAAATAATAAATCAGTAGTTGATCAAATTCGAATAGAAATAAAAAGATACTTAGAGGAAAATAACAATGGAGAAGTGGACCCCTCTATACTATGGGATGCACTAAAAGCAGTGATCCGAGGAAAATTAATAGCTATTACAAGCACTTTAAAAAAAGAAAGGATAGCTCATTATGAGAAACTTATTTCAGAATTAAAACAATTGGAGCTTAAACATAAACATAATGCAAATAATGAGGTGATGGCTCAAATGGGAGAATTGAGAAAGGAAATTAACAGTTTGTTGCAGTCAGAAGTGGAGAAAAAGGCTAGATTTGTGAAACAAACTTACTATGAATCAGGACCAAGAGCACTTAAATTATTGGCAAGACGAATGCGAAAGCAACAAACTGATAATCTAATCTCCAAAGTACGAGACCCCAAAACGAATCAAATTAAATGCGAACCAACAGATATTAGAAATATATTTAAGAAGTACTATGAAGAATTATACAAACAGACCTCTGGTATGAATAGAACAAAAACACAAGAATTCCTTAATACATTAGATATGCCCTCTATTGGTGAAGTACAAAATAAAAGTCTAACTGCAGAAATAACCACTGAGGAATTACAACAGGTCATGGGCAAATTAAAATCAGGCAAATCACCAGGGAGCGATGGTTTCCCTTCAGAGTGGTATAGAACTTACTACAAAGAGCTGATGCCATTACTAAGGGACACGTTCAATTGGGTCGTAAAAGAAGGGAAAACTCCTCCATCATGGAAAGAGGCTATCATTTCTGTTATCCCCAAGGAGAAAAAAGACAGGGAACATTGTCAAAACTATAGACCCATATCACTTCTTAATACAGACTATAAAATTTTTAGTTCTATCTTGGCATCCAGAATACAATTGTTCTTATCAGACTTGATAGATGAAGACCAAACAGGTTTTGTTAAAGGTCGACAAACATACGACAATATAAGAAGAACTCTCCATATAATAGATAGGGCTCATCGAAATAAATTACCTGTAGGTCTAATCAGTCTTGATGCAGAGAAGGCCTTCGACAGGGTCAACTGGGAATTTCTTTACTTAGCATTAGAAAAGTTGGGGTTTAATGACAAATCTGTCCAGTGTATCAAATCATTATATCAAAACCCGACAGCTAGAGTAAGAGTAAATGGGTCTCTATCAGAGAGATTCCTCCTGGAAAGAGGAACTAGACAGGGTTGCTGTCTTAGTCCCTCTCTATTTGCCATCTATATAGAGCCACTGGCTCAATTAATCAGACAGCACTTATTGATTCCAGGGGTTGAAATTAATGGCATGGAACATAAAATTTGCCTTTTTGCAGATGATGTTATGATTTATTTAGCTGAACCCAAAAAACATTTCACAAATCTTATGCAAGTATTAGAAAAATTTAATGAATATGCTGGATATAAATTAAATGTAACAAAAACCCAAATTCTTATGCTTAATTGTAAACCAAACACGCAACTCAAACAAAACTATGACATTAATTGGGACGCAAAATGCATAAAATACCTAGGTATTAATATAACTAAAGACTTAACAAAATTGTATAGGGCCAATTACGATCTAATTACTAATAATATAAAGAGCGACATTGAGAGGTGGTCCACGTATCCCATGAGCTTCAGTGATAGGATAAAAGGAATAAAAATGAATGTCTTACCGCGCATGCTGTATTTGTTTCAATCCCTCCCAGTGGAAATCCCACCAAAGCAATTTTTTGAATGGGACAAAATAATATCCAGGTATATATGGGGGGGTAAAAGACCCAGAGTGCGCTATTCAACACTCCAATTACCTAAAGAGAAAGGTGGCATGGCTCTTCCAAGTCTTAAAAATTATTACTGTGCAGCACAGTTGCGTCCCATCTTATATTGGTGTACTTCTAGTTACATAGCCAAGTGGAAAGACATAGAAACACATATACAAGATCTTCAAGTTCAGTCACTTATAGGGGAGAGTAAAATCCATGGATATATTAAAGATAAACTGGACCCAATAACAACATTCTCATTGAATATATGGCATTCTATTGTTAAACAATTCAAATTGGAGAAAGAAATTGGAATACTTAGGTGGATTACTCATGATGAGGAATTTAAGTCAGGAAGGGATGACCCAATATTTCAACAGTGGAGGGATAGGGGAATAACAGCATTGTGCTGTGTAATTGCAGAGGGTGAAATTAGAAGTTTCCAGGACTTAAAGGAAAACTTAGGAATAAGAAATCAGGACTTATTTAGATACTTCCAGTTAAGGGATTACTACAACAAAAAAAGGAAAGTTAGAGTAAATGATATCCATCCCCTTACTAAAATGATGATGGACGCCTATGAGCATACACTACCCAGAATAATTTCTTTTTTGTATGAAGTGTTGATGTGTAGTGGCCCCTCCTCTACATTATATATAAAATTGAAATGGGATAAAGAACTAAAGATTGAAATACCAGAAACGGATTGGT
This sequence comes from Abramis brama, assembly GCF_963993115.1. Classification (NCBI taxonomy): domain Eukaryota; kingdom Metazoa; phylum Chordata; class Actinopteri; order Cypriniformes; family Leuciscidae; genus Abramis; species Abramis brama. The sequence goes on from NC_139975.1 coordinate 207,177, forward strand.
ATGACTTGTGGTCAATACACCAAACTACTACCAGTTCACAAATATGGAGGGAGTTTTGCTGGAAGTGCCTTATCCGCTTCTTTATAACACCTAAGATCAGAAACAAACAAGTCTCTGAACAGCAAGCTTGCTGGAGGCAGTGTGGACAGTTAGAAGCAGATCACACACATATTTTTTGGAGCTGTGAGAAAATTCAGTCTTTTTGGGATGATGTGCAGGTAGTTATGTCGGAAGTGTTTGGATTTAAAATACCCAGAACCTCTATGTTTCTACTTATGGGAAATATTAAAGGCATAATCCCTAAAAGTGATCAATATTTATGTAAGATCCTTCTTGCGGCTTGCAAAAAAACTATAACTAGGAATTGGCTCAAAGATACTACTTTGAAGTGTAAACAATGGTTTGAAATTATTGAAGAAATCATGGTTATGGAAGAACTTACATATATTTTAAAGATGAAGAAAGGTGCTTTTAAAAGGGACTGGGAAAAGTGGTTGATATATAAAGAATGTAAAGACATCCTCAACTAAGTAAACATTAATGGCTATTAGAATGATTAACCTCACCAGTTTGGCTTTGTTGGTCAGTGTTTTTTTTTTTTTTTTAGGGGGGGTTAGCGCATACATGTCATTTTAGGTATGCAGGTATATGATGATTGATATTTAAGAATATGCGTGGATATGTATAGGTTTAAAGCTGTCTATGCTATGTAGCATACATCTGCGATGTATTTATGCTTAATTCCTTCTCCTCCCTTCTGTTAATATTGTTTTTGCATTAATTGTTCATCCTGTAAATCAAAAATTAAAAATAAAAGTATTAAAAAAAAAAAAAATGGTTCAGGTCATACTTAGATGGGAGAGGTTATTATGTGAGTATAGGAGATCATAAGTCTGAGTGGACATCCATGACATGCGGAGTCCCTCAAGGCTCAATTCTTGCGCCACTCCTGTTCAACCTGTATATGCTCCCAATGAGCCAAATAATGAGAAAGAACCAAATTGCTTACCACAGCTATGCAGACGACACACAGATCTACTTAGCCCTATCGCCTAACGATTACAGCCCCATTGACTCCCTGTGCCAATGCATTGATGAAGTCAACAGTTGGATGTGTCAAAACTTTCTTCAGTTAAACAAAGACAAAACTGAAGTCATTGCATTTGGAAACAAAGATGAAGTTCTCAAGGTGAATGCATACCTTCACTCTAGGGGTCAAACAACTAAACATCAAGTCAGGAATCTTGGTGTGACACTAGAGTCAGACCTTAGTTTCAGTAGTCATGTCAAAGCAATAACTAAATCAGCATACTATCATCTAAAAAATATTGCAAGAATTAGATGCTTTGTTTCCAGACAAGACTTAGAGAAACTTGTTCATGCTTTCATCACCAGCAGGGTGGATTACTGTAATGGACTCCTCACTGGCCTTCCCAAAAAGACCATAAGACAGTTGCAGCTCATACAGAACGCTGCAGCCAGGATTCTGAGCAGAACCAGAAAATATGAACATATCACACCAGTCCTCAGGTCATTACACTGGCTCCCAGTTAAATTTAGGATTGATTTTAAAGTATTATTACTGGTATATAAATCATTTAATGGCCTAGGACCTCAATACATTGCAGATATGCTCACTGAATATAAACCCAACAGATCACTCAGATCACTAGGATCATATCAGCTAGAAATACCAAGGGTTCACTCTAAGCATGGCGAGTCCGCTTTTAGCTATTATGCTGGAACCAGCTTCCAGAGGAGATCAGATGTGCTCCTACTGTAGTCACTTTCAAATCCAGACTCAAAACACATCTGTTTAGCTATGCATTTAATGAATGAGCACTGTGCCAATGTTCGTCCGACTGTTTGTACTGTACTGTATTTTATTTTTTATTTTTCTAAACTGTTTTAATTATTCTTATTTCTTTTTATTATTTTAATTTCCTCTATGTAAAGCACTTTGAATTGCCACTGTGTATGAAAAGTGCTATATAAATAAACTTGCCTTGCCTAATTGTAGAGTGTGTGACTAGTGTGTGTGACTGTAGTGTGTGTGACTGTAGTGTGTGTGACTAGTGTGTGTGTGACTGTAGTGTGTGTGTGACTGTATTGTGTGTGACTGTAGTGTGTTTGTGTGTGTGTGTGTGAGAGTGACTGTAGTGTGTGTGTGTGTGTGTGTGACTGTAGTGTGTGTGAATGTATTGTGTGTGACTGTAGTGTGTGTGACTGTAGTGTGTGTGTGACTGTAGTGTGTGTGACTGTAGTGTGTGTGACTGTAGTGTGTGTGTGTGACTGTAGTGTGTGAGTGAGTGACTGTAGTGTGTGTGTGTGTGTGTGAGTGACTGTAGTGTGTGTGTGTGTGTGTGTGAGTGACTGTAGTGTGTGTGTGTGTGTGAGTGACTGTAGTGTGTGTGTGTGTGTGTGTGTGTGACTGTAGTGTGTGTGTGTGTGAGTGAGTGACTGTAGTGTGTGTGTGTGTGTGAGTGACTGTAGTGTGTGTGTGTGTGTGTGTGTGACTGTAGTGTGTGTGACCGTCACCTGAAGGACTGACGCCTGAACCTCAGACAGAACCTCCTCCATTGATCGCAGGCATCCAATGATGATACGCATCACTTCCTCTGAGACGTCCCAGGAAAACCTGCGCTGAAGATTCTGCCCGAGACGCTGCAACTGCTGTGCAAAACTCACAGCCTGAACACACACACACACAATAAAGGGGACATATCATGAAAATTTAACTTTTTAACTTAAGTGCTATAATCGGGTCCCCGCTGCTTCTACCAACCCAGAAAACATTAAAAGTGACAAATTTTTGGTGAGCCTTTCTCTGCAAGCATGTCAAAAAATAAGCCGATCAGTTTTCTCTCCCCTTCTGACATATGAAGAGCATCTTATTATAATATTACCGATCTTTAATCTGCACGTTTACACACACCAGCCGAAATTTGGTTTGACATTTGACTGAACACTATTGACCAAAACGTCACAGCTGTCTTATAAAGACCTCAGGAACTGTGGACATGATGATGAGATGATCAATGTAACTCCACAACAACTACAGAAATGTCTCCACTAACATTCAGAAACGTCTAAAAGTGAAACTCTGAGTCTCTCCATAAGGCTGCACTCGCTACTGGTGATTCTGGGATTCTGGATGAGTGAGATTGGCCTGTTTTGTTATTGCTGGAGTATCTGAAGCTTGTGTAAAGACTCCGCCCTCTTCTGAAAGGAGGCGGAGCAGCAGCTCATTTGCATTTAAAGGGACACACAAAAACTGCAAATTTGTCAGGCTATAATAAATGTTCTGGTATTTTTAGCTGAACATTCTGGAGACACCATAGATTTATATTACATCTTGTGAAAAGGGGCATAATGTGTCACCTTTAATAATAAATGTAATAATCTATTTAACAATAATCTCTTTAATAATTACAACTAACGTTAAACCTCCCATCCTGTGCGCTGTATCTGTTTCTGCTGTGTTTGAGATTACCGTCTGCAGTGATCGTTCCAGCTTCTCCCGTCCCGCCTTCTCCACCTCCTCCACAGAACACATGACCACGCCTGACTCCGCCCCCTCATGCACAGACACGCCTCTCTTCAGCAGCTCCGCCTCCTGCACAGAACACATGACCACGCCTGACTCCGCCCCCTCATGCACAGACACGCCTCTCTTCAGCAGCTCCGCCTCCTGCACAGAACACATGACCACGCCTGACTCCGCCCCCTCATCCACAGGCACACCTCTCTTCAGCAGCTCCGCCTCCTGCACAGAGCCTGACTCCACCCCCTCGTCCACAGACACGCCTCTCTTCAGCAGCTCCGCCTCCTGCACAGAGCCTGACTCCACCCCCTCGTCCACAGACACGCCTTTATTCAGCAACTCCACCTCCTGCACAGCACCTGACTCCACCCCCTCCTCCACAGACACGCCTCTCACCAGCAGCTCCGCCTCCTGCACAGCGCCTGATTCCTCCCCCTCGTCCACAGACACGCCTCTCGCCAGCAGCTCCGCCTCCTACACAGAGGGTCAGTGTGAAACGGCAGCAGGTCATTGAACACACGCGATTTTCCTCACGCGTCTCACCTTGATGATGTCAGCGTGTTCTCTCTCGTCCAGCAACACACGCAGAATCTGCAGGAACATCTGCACAAAGTCCACAAACACATTTATTTTATTATAATTAGGGCTGTCAAAAGATTAATCGTGATTAATCGCATCCAAAATAAAAGTTTGTGTTTAAATAATATATGTGTGTGTACTGTGTATAATTAAATTTGTATATATAAATACACACACATGCATGTATATATTTAAGAAAAATGTGTTATTTATATATAAAAAATATATATTTATATATAATATAAATGATATATAAATATATACAGTATATGTATGCAAATATTTCTTAAATATATACATGCATGTGTGTGTATTTATATATACACAAAATAATTATACACAGTACACACACATATATTATTTAAACACAAACTTTTATTTTGGATGCGATTAATCACGATTAATCTTTTGACAGCCCTAATTATAATGTTAAATTAAAGAATTAGTGCCGTTAATATGATTTTGCGTTAATGCGTTAATTTTGACAGCACTAATAAATATATTAAATTTAAAAAAAAAATCCATATATATTACTTTTTTAATTTTAACTATTTAATAATAGTTAATTTTTAACTATATCCCAAAAGCACTGTACGCGTGAATCCTTTCCATTAGTCACAAACCCTCACAAGTGTGCGATACATCAGGACAGCTTTCTGTGATAGTGTATGATGTATGATGATGATGATGTATGATGATGATGTATGATGTATGATGATGATGATGATGATGATGTATGCGTGTCGTACCGTGTGCTTCTCCTGCTGCAGGCGTGATGTGTGTCGCTGCAGCTCCTCTAGAGTCACACACACCAGACTGACCCTGC
>NC_139975.1:214825-224825 GCF_963993115.1 Abramis brama
ACACACACACACAGACACACACAGACAGACACAGACAGACACACAGACAGACAGACACACACACACACACACACACACACGCACACACACACCCTGTATCTCTGGTTGATGGGGTAGATCACTCTAGCCTTCAGGGCAAACGCAGCCACATCTCTGTTGACTGTCCACTGCGTCTCCTGAGAGAAGAAGAAGAGATTCTCCTCAGTGAAGCTGCGCGCACACACACACACACACACACACACACACACACACACACTTTTATGATGGATAGATGCACTTTTATGAAAGAAGAATGTCATATGCACCTAGGATGACTTGAGGGTGAGTAAATCATGGGCTAATTTTCATTTTAAAGTGAACTAGCCCTTTAACGGCAGGAATCAGTGATGCTGTGAGATGTCTGCAGCTGATGACATCAGTGCCGAGATCCTGAGCGAGACGAGCTTCTCCGCTGGTGTTCGACCGGCAGCGTCTATTAATCAGCTTTTTGCAGTTCAATCACCACATTAAACCTCGACAAGTCCCCCTGTGGTGAAGATCCAGCTTTTAATGTTGTTTATTTGTCGACACTAAAACTGCAGTGTGTGATCGCCAACCAGTGGATCTCTGAGCTGAGTGAGTGAGTGGAGGCGGGGCTCATCAGCATATTCATAGAACCGCGCATACTAAATGAGGCAAGGGTGTCGAGTTACATTCAAGATATTTTAAGGCATGAAGAATTTTTTTAAAGCAAAAAACATTTAAATATGTAATTTTGGTGATTAAAGATGAGTTTTAAGGGATGAAATGATTGGCTCCACTGTTGCAGTAAACTAGCACAACGTTCTGGAATGAATAATTTATTAGACGCACGCCGGTCTGTTATTGTAGCGACTTCGAGATTATATTGCCACGCCCCTAAACATGACGCGGAACAAGACGAACTGTGATTGGTTGCGTTGTCGGTCAAACGTCCTCTTGGGCCGATGAGCCGTCAGTCTGAAGCTCTGGCCGCGCGAGACTAGCGACAGCGGGACTGCAACAGATATTAGCATAATCCACAGAAATCAAAATGGGAAAAAATGAAACTGTTTGTGTGTAAGCAGTGTGTTAGTGAGTGCAACACACACTGGTTCATCCGGTCCGCAGCTCCGGCGGTCACAGTCGCTGTCCTCTTCCTCTTCCTCCTCCTCCTCCTCTTCCTCACGCCGGCACAGGCCTCCACACTGACACACAACACAGCCTCATCAACACCTGGACACTGCTCATATCCTCAGTTCATCAACACCTGGACACTGCTCATATCCTCAGTTCATCAACACCTGGACACTGCTCATATCCTCAGTTCATCAACACCTGGACACTGCTCATATCCTCACAGTCAGAGGAAGATATACAGAAGATTCAGTGTCTATGAAAGCAATAGAGGTGTGTGTGATATGAGCTCATTTCCTCCGCAGGAAACACAAACCAATGGGAGAAACAGAGTGACTGACTGATCTAGTACAGTTGATGAAAAGATCATTATTAATTAAACATACAGTAAATAAATCATGTTTAAATCAATCAAAATAAAACACCATTTTCTGTATTTTCTGATTTATAGAGAAAAATCCAAAATCAACTCTAATATGTCAACAAAATAAAACAATAGTTTTGAACTTGGCTTTATCCAATGTTCAGATTTATGTGCTGGAAATGTATGCAAATGAGTGCATATTTAATTAGACAAAGCCTCATTTGCATATATAAACAAAACATTTCATAAAACTTTTAATCAAAAAATGTTTGCAATTTAAATGTAATCAATCAGCTGTGGAATCAGGACAATATCCATTAGTTTGTGACCCTATTCGCCTGGAGTGTCTTGCCTTAAAGAGCAAAAATTACAACTTTATGTTATAATTGACTTTTTATGTCATAATTTCGACTTTTTGCCATAACTTCAACTTTTTAAGTCATCATTTCGATTTTTATGTCATAATCATGATTTGCAAAAGCATGTTTTCTCCTAACTCTTCCACACAGTACTGTATATGAGCATAAACATGAGCACATAAACGGCTCACCGGAGCAGAGATGAGCAGCTTCCGGTGACACGCGTAGAGGAGCGCGGCCGCGAGCAGCGCTAGACCCGCGCCGGACACCGCGACGCCCGTTACCGGAGCCCACGTCACTTCCCGGTCCCGGTCCCGGGGCTCCGACAGATCAACCAGCGCGTTCCCCGAGCACGAGTCTGGCGAGCCGTTAACGCGCATCTCAAACACCGTTACCGGGCGCAACAACTTCTACTGTCTGTCTGCTGCTGTACTGTTACTTTTGACTGGCAAAGCTTGCGGCCAATGGGAGTGCTGCATTGCCTAAGGAATGCTGTTCACTAAACCAATCAGAGATGCGAGGGGGCGGGGCTTCCCGCAGCTTCCAAAGTTTGGGAAAAGTTGTGTGCTAAACGGAAATGGAAAAACAAAACTGCGCTTTTCTTCTCGTCCAATCATGACATATTTACATACTCATACAGTTATTTACTGAGTCAAAATAGCAGGGACATTGGTGATATGAAACCGTATTAGTCATTTTAAAGGTATGAGTTAATTAATCATCGCGCTGAGATTATTCAACCGGCTCGCGTTTAACGAATCGGTTTGTGATTAAACCCTAGTATGGATTAAACCCACGCAGTTTGGAAATGGACGGGTGGTTTGTGATTATGAGCGCGCTACTGTTTATCTCGCGAGCTGAAGATGCTGCGCGTGCTCGTGCGCGCGCGCGCCATAGATCAACATCTGTTCGATCAGACCATCATCAAGAGAAGATGAAAGATTTGGAGAAATTCCAGCGCAAAAAAGGTTTCTTTTTCATTTATTTTTCATTTTTTATTTTTTTAAATCTCAAATGAAACATTTGTTAGTTGTTTCCGGGGGAAAAAGTAGAAACAGAAGTTGTTTTTATTGTTTTTCAGAGATGAGGCGGAGTATCAGCTTGTCAGAGCAGTACACGGATGACGTCATCTCGAGCCACTCCTTATTTGGTCAGTGGGCGGATCAGAGAACCACGAGAAACACGTCAAATCGGGTAAAATGACACCTGTCAATCATCCGAATCATTCTATTTTCAAAAATGGAAACTGGCTGGAAACAGATGATGTTCTGTTAGTGTCATGAATCAGAGCTGCAGTCCTCATCTAGTCCGATTCACAAACAAATTACTTTTATGAGTCAGTTCTTTATATTTTGAAGAATGTTGTGTGTTTGTGTTCCCATTTATTCTAATCAGTTTGATGTTTGTTTACATTCAGAGCGCGACAAAGCCTTCAGCGTTCGGAGTCTCGTTCCTGAAGTGCGCTCAGGTGCGTTTCTGTGTGTGTGTGTGTGTGTGTGAGAGAGAGAGAGAGAGAGAGAGAGAGTGTGTGTGTATGTGTATGTGTGTGCGAGTATGAGTGTGTGAGTGTGTGAGTGTATGAGTATGAGCGTGTGAGTGTGCGAGTGTGAGTGTGAGCGTGTGAGTGTTTATATGAGTGTGTGAGTGTGAGTATGAGTGTGTGAGTGTATGAGTATGAGCGTGTGAGTGAGTGTCTGTGTGAGAGTGCGAGTGTCTGTGTGAGAGTGCGAGTATGAGTGTGTTGAGTGAGTGTCTGTGTGTGAGTGCGAGTGTGAGTGTCTGTGTGTGAGTGCGAGTATGAGTGCGAGTGCGAGTATGAGTGTGTGAGTGAGTGTCTGTGTGTGAGTGCGAGTATGAGTGCGAGTGCGAGTGTGAGTGAGTGTGTGTGTCTGTGTGTGAGTGCGAGCGTGTGAGTGTGTGAGTGCGAGTATGAGTGTGTGTGTGTGTGTGCGAGTATGAGCGTGTGAGTGAGTTTCTGTGTGAGAGTGCGAGTATGAGTGTGAGTGCGAGTATGAGTGAGTGTCTGTGTGAGTATGAGTGTGTGAGTGCGAGTGCGAGTGTGTGTGTGAGTGAGTGTCTGTGTGTGAGTGCGAGTATGAGTGTGTGAGTGAGTGTCTGTGTGTGAGTGCGAGTATGAGTGTGTGAGTGAGTGTCTGTGTGTGAGTGAGTGTCTGTGTGTGAGTGTGAGCATGTGAGTGAGTGTCTGTGTGAGTAAGTGTCTGTGTGTGAGTATGACTGTGTGAGTGAGTGTCTGTGTGAGTGCGAGTATGTGTGTGAGTGCGAGTATGAGTGAGTGTCTGTGTGTGAGTGAGTGTCTGTGTGTGAGTGAGTGTCTGTGTGAGTGCGAGTATGTGTGTGAGTGCGAGTATGAGTGAGTGTCTGTGTGTGAGTGAGTGTCTGTGAGTGAGTGTCTGTGTGAGTGCGACTATGAGTGTGAGTGCGAGTGTGTGTGAGTGCGAGTGTGAGTATGAGTGAGTGTCTGTGTGTGAGTGAGTGTCTGTGTGTGAGTATGAGTGTGTGAGTGAGTGTCTGTGTGAGTGCGACTATGTGTGTGAGTGCGAGTGTGAGTGAGTGTCTGTGTGTGAGTGCGAGTATAAGTGTGAGTGCGAGTGCGAGTGCGAGTGTGAGTGCGAGTGCGAGTATGTGAGTGAGTGTCTGTGACAGTGGCGGTTCTAGAGGGGGGGCCAGTGCCCCTGTGACAACAAGCTTGGACCCCCTTGTGGCCCCCCTAAATGTGGAGTGTGAAATAATTTTTACAAAACTATTTTTTGCTATCGTTGTTTTTCACATCCGTTATTAGACAGTGGCAACATGGAACACAAATGTAACCCTAGAGGGACTGCTTAAATCGGATCTGCAGGTTTTTTTCTATTCAGAAGTTGGTGGACGTTTTGCGCGAATATTATAGTTAAAGCAAAGAAGGAAATATAGAGGTGAGTAAAGTTGTTAATATGTTGTATTTGTATTAAATGCATTACAGAAGTGTAACGTTGGATCAGCTAATCTTAACCTGGCCGTTTGTTAGTTTGTGGCAGTTTGAAAAAGGATAAAAATGATCAACAAACTCATGGTGCTGAGTATTTTTACTTAAACAGGGATGCAAACAGCGCGCTTTTCTGCGCCTCTTTTTCACGTCAGTTTGGGTGACTTGGGTCTGAGAGGGTCTGATTATAATTTCACAAAGTTTATGGAAACTCGTTTTCCCTCATCTGTCAATCATTCTCCATTCAGTATTCAAACAGCGCGCGCGCTTCGTCCAGTTACAGCAGGATGCACGGTAAAACTCTCTCCAATATGATATATTCACATTATAATGCTTGATCTATAGATAAAAGGCTGTGGATTTGCATAAAATGACTTTATTTTGTGTATTTGTATTTTATGTTTGTTGCTGTTTTAAAACGACTCGCTACCGTGTGCCTGTTCACACCACAAGGACTAATCGGCATCAAACGCACAATAACTGGAATTTAAAACTTCACTGTGTGAAGAAACAAATTATCAATAAACTGTTGGACAGATATAGGCTACACTAGGATTTGCGCGCTCGACATTTCTTCGCTTTGTGCCGTGAACTTTTAAATGCGCACTTGTGCAGCGCAGCGCTGAACACTGTGACTCCACGTTGCTTTGAGCACATCATTCTGCACCCGCGATGAGCATACGCGCTTTGTGCGCTCTGTTTTGAAGCGTTTCATATTATCATGGTTTTTCCTATATTTTTTTATACCTAGCCTGCACAATACATTTAAAATAAGCATAATTTAATTGTATATTATATTGTATGCACTAAAGCTGGTGAAAACCTATCTCAGGTCCACAATGTCAGATGACAGATTAAGCAATTTAGGCGTTCTACTTCTAAGTATTGAGTCAAGGAGGGCAAAGGCCTTAAATCTAGATGAATTTGCTGATATTTTTGCAAAAAAACACAAAAATCATAGAATACAGTTAATGTGACTGATTCTGAATATGTAATGCAAATCTAAAAAATATAATGGAAATGCAAATACATTGTTGAATGATTGTAAACATGGTATTTTGCCTGTTAATGCCTACAGTGCAGTGCAGAAAATGATATGACAACAATAAGGTCTAAATGTAACTGGCCCCTCTAACAGTACAACTGGCCCCAGCTTGGCCCCCCCAGTTGAAATGGTCTAGAACCGCCACTGGTCTGTGAGTGCGAGTATAAGTGTGTGAGTGCGAGTATGAGTTTGAGAGTGAGTGTGAGTTTGAGTGCGAGTATAAGTGTGTGAGTGAGTGTCTGTGTGTGAGTGCGAGTATGAGTGTGTGAGTGTCTGAGTGTGAGTGTGAGTGTGAGTGTGAGTGTGAGTGCGAGTGCGAGTGCGAGTGCGAGTGCGAGTGCGAGTGCGAGTGCGAGTGCGTGAGTGTGAGTGCGAGTATGAGTGTGTGAGTGAGTGCGAGTATAAGTGTGTGAGTGAGTGTCTGTGTGTGAGTATGAGTGCGAGTATGAGTGCGAGTGTGTGAGTGAGTGTGAGTATGAGTGTGTGAGTGTCTGTGTGTGAGTGCGAGTATGAGTGTGAGTGCGAGTATGAGTGTGTGAGTGAGTGTCTGTGAGTGCGAGTGTGAGTGTGTGAGTGAGTGTCTGTGAGTGTGAGTGCGAGTGCGAGTGTGAGTGCGAGTATGAGTGTGTGAGTGAGTGTCTGTGAGTGTGAGTATAAGTGTGTGAGTGAGTGTCTGTGTGTGAGTATGAGTGTGTGAGTGAGTATGAGTGTGAGTATGAGTGTGAGTGCGAGTGCGAGTATGAGTGTGTGAGTGAGTGTCTGTGAGTGTGAGTGCGAGTATGAGTGTGTGAGTGAGTGTCTGTGCGAGTGCGAGTGCGAGTGCGAGTGCGAGTGCGAGTGTGAGTGTGAGTGTGAGTATAAGTGTGTGAGTGAGTGTCTGTGTGTGAGTGAGTGCGAGTATGAGTGTGTGAGTATGAGTGTGTGAGTGCGAGTATGAGTGTGCGAGTATGAGTGCGAGTGTGTGAGTATGAGTGTGTGAGTGTCTGTGTGTGAGTGTGAGTGCGAGTATGAGTATGAGTGCGAGTATGAGTGTGTGAGTGAGTGTCTGTGTGAGTGAGTGTGAGTATGAGTGCGAGTATGAGTGTGTGAGTGAGTGCGAGTGTGAGTGAGTGCGAGTATGAGTGTGTGAGTGCGAGTATGAGTGTGTGAGTATGAGTGTGTGAGTGTCTGTGTGTGAGTATGAGTGAGTGTGTGAGTGTGAGTGAGTGTCTGTGAGTGCGAGTGTGTGAGTGAGTGTGAGTGCGAGTATGAGTGTGTGAGTGAGTGTCTGTGAGTGCGAGTATGAGTGCGAGTGTGAGTGTGAGTGCGAGTGTGAGTGCGAGTGTGAGTGCGAGTGTGAGTGCGAGTGCGAGTGCGAGTGCGAGTGCGAGTGCGAGAGTGTGAGTGTCTGTGTGTGAGTGTGAGTGCGAGTATGAGTATGAGTGCGAGTATGAGTGTGTGAGTGAGTGTCTGTGTGTGAGTGAGTGCGAGTATGAGTGTGTGAGTGTGAGTGTGAGTGTGAGTGTGAGTTTGAGTGCGAGTGTGAGTGTGTGAGTGAGTGCGAGTATGAGTGTGTGAGTATGAGTGTGTGAGTGCGAGTATGAGTGTGCAAGTATGAGTGCGAGTATGAGTGCGAGTGTGTGAGTATGAGTGTGTGAGTGTCTGTGTGTGAGTGTGAGTGCGAGTGTGAGTATGAGTGCGAGTATGAGTGTGTGAGTGAGTGTCTGTGAGTGCGAGTGTGAGTATGAGTGTGTGAGTGTCTGTGTGTGAGTGTGAGTGCGAGTGTGAGTATGAGTGCGAGTATGAGTGTGTGAGTGCGAGTGTGAGTATGAGTGCGAGTATGAGTGTGTGAGTGAGTGTCTGTGAGTGCGAGTGTGAGTATGAGTGTGTGAGTGTCTGTGTGTGAGTGTGAGTGCGAGTGTGAGTATGAGTGCGAGTATGAGTGTGTGAGTGAGTGTCTGTGAGTGCGAGTGTGAGTGCGAGTATGAGTGTGTGAGTGAGTATCTGTGAGTGCGAGTATAAGTGTGTGAGTGAGTGTCTGTGTGTGAGTGAGTGCGAGTATGAGTGTGCGAGTGTGCGAGTATGAGTGTGCGAGTATGAGTATGAGTGTGCGAGTATGAGTGTGCGAGTATGAGTGTGCGAGTATGAGTGTGCGAGTATGAGTGTGCGAGTATGAGTGTGCGAGTATGAGTGTGCGAGTATGAGTGTGCGAGTATGCGAGTGCGAGTATGAGTGTGCGAGTATGAGTGCGAGTGTGTGAGTGCGAGTATGAGTGCAAGTGTGTGAGTGCGAGTATGAGTGCAAGTGTGTGAGTGTGAGTGTGTGTGTAATATTGCCAGTCGTGTGTCACAGGTGGACAGTGGTGTTGAGCTGCGAGTGACGCTGCTAGTCAGGAACCCAGAGGAAGGTCACGACCTCTCGCAGCTCTGCATCCGCGACTCAGTGTCTGATGTGACGCTCCTACAGACCAACGGGAGCGTTCAGGAGAGAGGATACCAGACCTTCAGCACAGACACACTGCCCGGTACACACACACACACACACACATACTCACACACACACACACTCACACACACAAACACACACACACCCACCCATACACACACACACACACACAGACACACAGACTCTATAACTCATACTCACTGTTCTTACTCTGTATGTGTTTGTGTTTGTGTGTGTGTGTGTGTGTGTGTGTGTAGCTGGCTCTCAGTTTGTGGTTTTGTACAGGATGAGTGTGAAAGGAAACAGAAAACAGGTTTTGACATTACCAGCGTTTCTGACCTTCTCCAATGCCACTCAGGTATCTACACCCGTCTGTCTCTCTCTCTCTTCTCCTGTCTCACTGTCTGCTGTCTCACTGTCTGCTGTCTCACTGTCTGACTGTCTGCTGTCTCACTGTCTGCTGTCTCACTGTCTGCTGTCTCACTGTCTGACTGTCTGCTGTCTCACTGTCTGCTGTGTCACTGTCTCACTGTCTACTGTCTCACCGTCTCACTGTCTACTGTCTCACTGTCTGCTGTGTCACTGTCTGCTGTCTCACTGTCTGCTGTCTCACCGTCTCACTGTCTCACTGTCTGCTGTCTCACTGTCTGCTGTCTCACCGTCTCACTGTCTCACTGTCTGCTGTGTCACTGTCTGCTGTCTCACTGTCTGCTGTCTCACTGTCTGACTGTCTGCTGTCTCACCGTCTCACTGTCTGCTGTCTCACTGTCTGCTGTCTCACTGTCTCACTGTCTGCTGTCTCACTGTCTGACTGTCTGCTGTCTCACTGTCTGCTGTGTCACTGTCTCACTGTCTGCTGTCTCACCGTCTCACTGTCTACTGTCTCACTGTCTGCTGTGTCACTGTCTGCTGTGTCACTGTCTCACTGTCTGCTGTCTCACCGTCTGCTGTCTCACTTGTCTCACTGTCTGCTGTCTCACTGTCTGCTGTCTCACCGTCTCACTGTCTCACTGTTTACTGTCTGCTGTCTCACTGTCTGCTGTCTCACCGTCTCACTGTCTCACTGTTTACTGTCTGCTGTCTCACTGTCTGCTGTCTCACCGTCTCACTGTCTACTGTCTCACTGTCTCACTGTCTGCTGTGTCACTGTCTGCTGTCTCACCGTCTCACTGTCTACTGTCTCACTGTCTGCTGTCTCACTGTCTGCTGTCTCACCGTCTCACTGTCTCACTGTCTGCTGTCTCACTGTCTGCTGTCTCACCGTCTCACTGTCTCACTGTCTGCTGTCTCACTGTCTGCTGTGTCACTGTCTGCTGTCTCACTGTCTGCTGTCTCACCGTCTCACTGTCTCACTGTCTGCTGTCTCACTGTCTGCTGTCTCACCGTCTCACTGTCTCACTGTCTGCTGTCTCACTGTCTGCTGTCTCACCGTCTCACTGTCTCACTGTCTGCTGTGTCACTGTCTGCTGTCTCACTGTCTGCTGTGTCACTGTCTCACTGTCTCACTGTCTGCTGTCTCACTGTCTGCTGTCTCACCGTCTCACTGTCTGCTGTCTCACTGTCTGCTGTGTCACTGTCTGCTGTGTCACTGTCTGCTGTCTCACTGTCTGCTCTCTCACTGTTTACTGTCTGCTGTCTCACTGTCTGCTGTCTCACTGTCTGCTGTCTCACTGTCTGCTGTGTCACTGTCT
>NC_139975.1:237325-244825 GCF_963993115.1 Abramis brama
GACAATACTGCAGGTTACTAACACACTACACTTCATTAATACTCAATCTCACTCTTCAGACAATACTGCAGGTTACTAACACACAACACTTCATTAATACTCAATCTCACTCTTCAGACAATACTGCAGGTTACTAACACACTACACTTCATTAATACTCATTAATCCCACTCTTGAGACAATACTGCAGGTTACTAACACACTACACTTCATTAATACTCATTAATCCCACTCTTCAGACAATACTGCAGGTTACTAACACACTACACTTCATTAATACTCATTAATCCCACTCTTCAGACAATACTGCAGGTTACTAACACACAACACTTCATTAATACTCATTAATCTCACTCTTGAGACAATACTGCAGGTTACTAACACACAACACTTCATTAATACTCATTAATCTCACTCTTCAGACAATACTGCAGGTTACTAACACACAACACTTCATTAATACTCATTAATCTCACTCTTGAGACAATACTGCAGGTTACTAACACACAACACTTCATTAATACTCATTAATCTCACTCTTCAGACAATACTGCAGGTTACTAACACACTACACTTCATTAATACTCATTAATCTCACTCTTGAGACAATACTGCAGGTTACTAACACACTACACTTCATTAATACTCAATCTCACTCTTGAGACAATACTGCAGGTTACTAACACACTACACTTCATTAATACTCAATCTCACTCTTCAGACAATACTGCAGGTTACTAACACACAACACTTCATTAATACTCAATCTCACTCTTCAGACAATACTGCAGGTTACTAACACACTACACTTCATTAATACTCATTAATCCCACTCTTGAGACAATACTGCAGGTTACTAACACACTACACTTCATTAATACTCATTAATCCCACTCTTCAGACAATACTGCAGGTTACTAACACACTACACTTCATTAATACTCATTAATCCCACTCTTCAGACAATACTGCAGGTTACTAACACACAACACTTCATTAATACTCATTAATCTCACTCTTGAGACAATACTGCAGGTTACTAACACACAACACTTCATTAATACTCATTAATCTCACTCTTCAGACAATACTGCAGGTTACTAACACACAACACTTCATTAATACTCATTAATCTCACTCTTGAGACAATACTGCAGGTTACTAACACACAACACTTCATTAATACTCATTAATCTCACTCTTCAGACAATACTGCAGGTTACTAACACACTACACTTCATTAATACTCATTAATCTCACTCTTGAGACAATACTGCAGGTTACTAACACACAACACTTCATTAATACTCATTAATCTCACTCTTCAGACAATACTGCAGGTTACTAACACACTACACTTCATTAATACTCATTAATCTCACTCTTCAGACAATACTGCAGGTTACTAACACACTACACTTCATTAATACTCATTAATCTCACTCTTCAGACAATACTGCAGGTTACTAACACACAACACTTCATTAATACTCAATCTCACTCTTCAGACAATACTGCAGGTTACTAACACACTACACTTCATTAATACTCATTAATCTCACTCTTCAGACAATACTGCAGGTTACTAACACACTACACTTCATTAATACTCATTAATCTCACTCTTCAGACAATACTGCAGGTTACTAACACACTACACTTCATTAATACTCATTAATCCCACTCTTCAGACAATACTGCAGGTTACTAACACACTACACTTCATTAATACTCAATCTCACTCTTCAGACAATACTGCAGGTTACTAACACACTACACTTCATTAATACTCATTAATCTCACTCTTCAGACAATACTGCAGGTTACTAACACACAACACTTCATTAATACTCAATCTCACTCTTCAGACAATACTGCAGGTTACTAACACACTACACTTCATTAATACTCATTAATCTCACTCTTCAGACAATACTGCAGGTTACTAACACACTACACTTCATTAATACTCATTAATCTCACTCTTCAGACAATACTGCAGGTTACTAACACACTACACTTCATTAATACTCATTAATCTCACTCTTGAGACAATACTGCAGGTTACTAGCACACTACACTTCATTAATACTCATTAATCTCACTCTTGAGACAATACTGCAGGTTACTAACACACTACACTTCATTAATACTCAATCTCACTCTTCAGACAATACTGCAGGTTACTAACACACTACACTTCATTAATACTCATTAATCTCACTCTTGAGACAATACTGCAGGTTACTAACACACAACACTTCATTAATACTCATTAATCTCACTCTTCAGACAATACTGCAGGTTACTAACACACTACACTTCATTAATACTCATTAATCTCACTCTTCAGACAATACTGCAGGTTACTAACACACTACACTTCATTAATACTCAATCTCACTCTTCAGACAATACTGCAGGTTACTAACACACTACACTTCATTAATACTCATTAATCCCACTCTTCAGACAATACTGCAGGTTACTAACACACAACACTTCATTAATACTCATTAATCTCACTCTTGAGACAATACTGCAGGTTACTAACACACAACACTTCATTAATACTCATTAATCTCACTCTTCAGACAATACTGCAGGTTACTAACACACAACACTTCATTAATACTCATTAATCTCACTCTTGAGACAATACTGCAGGTTACTAACACACAACACTTCATTAATACTCATTAATCTCACTCTTCAGACAATACTGCAGGTTACTAACACACTACACTTCATTAATACTCATTAATCTCACTCTTGAGACAATACTGCAGGTTACTAACACACTACACTTCATTAATACTCAATCTCACTCTTGAGACAATACTGCAGGTTACTAACACACTACACTTCATTAATACTCAATCTCACTCTTCAGACAATACTGCAGGTTACTAACACACAACACTTCATTAATACTCAATCTCACTCTTCAGACAATACTGCAGGTTACTAACACACTACACTTCATTAATACTCATTAATCCCACTCTTGAGACAATACTGCAGGTTACTAACACACTACACTTCATTAATACTCATTAATCCCACTCTTCAGACAATACTGCAGGTTACTAACACACTACACTTCATTAATACTCATTAATCCCACTCTTCAGACAATACTGCAGGTTACTAACACACAACACTTCATTAATACTCATTAATCTCACTCTTGAGACAATACTGCAGGTTACTAACACACAACACTTCATTAATACTCATTAATCTCACTCTTCAGACAATACTGCAGGTTACTAACACACAACACTTCATTAATACTCATTAATCTCACTCTTGAGACAATACTGCAGGTTACTAACACACAACACTTCATTAATACTCATTAATCTCACTCTTCAGACAATACTGCAGGTTACTAACACACTACACTTCATTAATACTCATTAATCTCACTCTTGAGACAATACTGCAGGTTACTAACACACAACACTTCATTAATACTCATTAATCTCACTCTTCAGACAATACTGCAGGTTACTAACACACTACACTTCATTAATACTCATTAATCTCACTCTTCAGACAATACTGCAGGTTACTAACACACTACACTTCATTAATACTCATTAATCTCACTCTTCAGACAATACTGCAGGTTACTAACACACAACACTTCATTAATACTCAATCTCACTCTTCAGACAATACTGCAGGTTACTAACACACTACACTTCATTAATACTCATTAATCTCACTCTTCAGACAATACTGCAGGTTACTAACACACTACACTTCATTAATACTCATTAATCTCACTCTTCAGACAATACTGCAGGTTACTAACACACTACACTTCATTAATACTCATTAATCCCACTCTTCAGACAATACTGCAGGTTACTAACACACTACACTTCATTAATACTCAATCTCACTCTTCAGACAATACTGCAGGTTACTAACACACTACACTTCATTAATACTCATTAATCTCACTCTTCAGACAATACTGCAGGTTACTAACACACAACACTTCATTAATACTCAATCTCACTCTTCAGACAATACTGCAGGTTACTAACACACTACACTTCATTAATACTCATTAATCTCACTCTTCAGACAATACTGCAGGTTACTAACACACTACACTTCATTAATACTCATTAATCTCACTCTTCAGACAATACTGCAGGTTACTAACACACTACACTTCATTAATACTCATTAATCTCACTCTTGAGACAATACTGCAGGTTACTAGCACACTACACTTCATTAATACTCATTAATCTCACTCTTGAGACAATACTGCAGGTTACTAACACACTACACTTCATTAATACTCAATCTCACTCTTCAGACAATACTGCAGGTTACTAACACACTACACTTCATTAATACTCATTAATCTCACTCTTGAGACAATACTGCAGGTTACTAACACACAACACTTCATTAATACTCATTAATCTCACTCTTCAGACAATACTGCAGGTTACTAACACACTACACTTCATTAATACTCATTAATCTCACTCTTCAGACAATACTGCAGGTTACTAACACACTACACTTCATTAATACTCAATCTCACTCTTCAGACAATACTGCAGGTTACTAACACACTACACTTCATTAATACTCATTAATCTCACTCTTGAGACAATACTGCAGGTTACTAACACACTACACTTCATTAATACTCATTAATCTCACTCTTCAGACAATACTGCAGGTTACTAACACACTACACTTCATTAATACTCATTAATCTCACTCTTGAGACAATACTGCAGGTTACTAACACACTACACTTCATTAATACTCATTAATCTCACTCTTCAGACAATACTGCAGGTTACTAACACACAACACTTCATTAATACTCAATCTCACTCTTCAGACAATACTGCAGGTTACTAACACACTACACTTCATTAATACTCATTAATCTCACTCTTCAGACAATACTGCAGGTTACTAACACACAACACTTCATTAATACTCAATCTCACTCTTCAGACAATACTGCAGGTTACTAACACACTACACTTCATTAATACTCATTAATCTCACTCTTCAGACAATACTGCAGGTTACTAACACACTACACTTCATTAATACTCAATCTCACTCTTCAGACAATACTGCAGGTTACTAACACACTACACTTCATTAATACTCATTAATCTCACTCTTGAGACAATACTGCAGGTTACTAGCACACTACACTTCATTAATACTCATTAATCTCACTCTTGAGACAATACTGCAGGTTACTAACACACTACACTTCATTAATACTCATTAATCTCACTCTTCAGACAATACTGCAGGTTACTAACACACTACACTTCATTAATACTCATTAATCTCACTCTTGAGACAATACTGCAGGTTACTAACACACAACACTTCATTAATACTCATTAATCTCACTCTTCAGACAATACTGCAGGTTACTAACACACTACACTTCATTAATACTCATTAATCTCACTCTTCAGACAATACTGCAGGTTACTAACACACTACACTTCATTAATACTCATTAATCTCACTCTTCAGACAATACTGCAGGTTACTAACACACTACACTTCATTAATACTCAATCTCACTCTTCAGACAATACTGCAGGTTACTAACACACTACACTTCATTAATACTCATTAATCTCACTCTTCAGACAATACTGCAGGTTACTAACACACTACACTTCATTAATACTCATTAATCTCACTCTTCAGACAATACTGCAGGTTACTAACACACTACACTTCATTAATACTCATTAATCTCACTCTTGAGACAATACTGCAGGTTACTAACACACTACACTTCATTAATACTCATTAATCTCACTCTTCAGACAATACTGCAGGTTACTAACACACAACACTTCATTAATACTCAATCTCACTCTTCAGACAATACTGCAGGTTACTAACACACTACACTTCATTAATACTCATTAATCTCACTCTTCAGACAATACTGCAGGTTACTAACACACTACACTTCATTAATACTCAATCTCACTCTTCAGACAATACTGCAGGTTACTAACACACTACACTTCATTAATACTCATTAATCTCACTCTTGAGACAATACTGCAGGTTACTAACACACTACACTTCATTAATACTCATTAATCTCACTCTTCAGACAATACTGCAGGTTACTAACACACAACACTTCATTAATACTCATTAATCCCACTCTTCAGACAATACTGCAGGTTACTAACACACTACACTTCATTAATACTCATTAATCCCACTCTTGAGACAATACTGCAGGTTACTAACACACTACACTTCATTAATACTCATTAATCTCACTCTTCAGACAATACTGCAGGTTACTAACACACTACACTTCATTAATACTCATTAATCCCACTCTTCAGACAATACTGCAGGTTACTAACACACTACACTTCATTAATACTCATTAATCCCACTCTTGAGACAATACTGCAGGTTACTAACACATAACACTTCATTAATACTCATTAATCTCACTCTTCAGACAATACTGCAGGTTACTAACACACAACACTTCATTAATACTCATTAATCTCACTCTTCAGACAATACTGCAGGTTACTAACACACTACACTTCATTAATACTCATTAATCCCACTCTTCAGACAATACTGCAGGTTACTAACACACTACACTTCATTAATACTCATTAATCTCACTCTTCAGACAATACTGCAGGTTACTAACACACTACACTTCATTAATACTCATTAATCTCACTCTTGAGACAATACTGCAGGTTACTAACACACTACACTTCATTAATACTCATTAATCTCACTCTTCAGACAATACTGCAGGTTACTAACACACTACACTTCATTAATACTCATTATACTACAGGGCCGTTGAATGCTTGAATCTGATTGGTTGACGAACGTTCTAAGGTGTGCATTATTTTCAGGGAAACGCACGGCTAAAGTAGTTCCAGGCAGGTCTTGACCGCATTACAGTTCCATATCACTTCGCGTAGTTAACTGTAATAACGGAAAATAGGATACAATTCATAACAAGAAAAAGCATTTAGCCCCATGCGCTTGATCTGCAATTTTCAATGTCTAGCTTCACAATTAATAGAAACATGCAGTTTAATTTTAATAAATAAAGTATATAGTCCTATCTATATTATAATCAATAGAAAATTAAACTGAATATAGGCTAAATAAATGGATAATCCTGCAGTACGGATTTTTATTGCAGATAATAACAAATAAATAAGTATTGATAGGCCCACTTGTTAATATAGGGTGACCATACGTCCTGTTTAACCAGGACATGTTTGGCCAGGATTTCGAGATCGCCCAAAATGCCCGGGATTCGGCTTTTGCTTTCTACAGTCACCATTCATTATGTTTACATTATTACATTATTTGACACTGACACGTACGTGCCAGCTTTGCAGGTCATGCATTCTGCTTCACACGGATCCCGATCGAGACGAAAGCACAGGAATTTTTGTTAGCAAT
>NC_139975.1:249825-259825 GCF_963993115.1 Abramis brama
GAACCTCTGTGCTTTATTTTCTGTTTACACCTGCCATTAACATCCGTCTCAGGTGATCATATTTGATCATATTTGATTAGCTGAAGGAGGACGTTTGTACAATTATACTAAAAGGTTTGACTTGATAAAAGAGTGTGAACTGTCAGTCAGACACAGAAGGACTGGAGGAGATCGAGTGCGACTTTATCAGTTTATCAGATCATATTCATCATTTACAGGCCTGTGCGTATTAAATATGATACAGTATCTTTATGGGTTAAACTGAAGCTTGTGTGAATAACGTCCACATTACATGTGTGAAACAGTGTGTGTGTGTGTGTGTGTGTGTGTGTGTGTGTGTGTCGCTGCGATCTGTCACTCACAGGGTAAGAATATCCTGTCGGGAGGGTTTATGAGACAGTTATTAATAGTTCTGCACTTGATTGACAGGTGTCAGTCACTGCTGTCAGTGTTCACACTACTGGAGTCGCTTGACTAAACTTAGACTAGACTTGCAGGTTATTCCTCTAAACTCTTTAAGACTGGTTACAATTTAAAGTCAGTTGCATAAAAATGCAGATTTGGTCAATTTGAGAACGAAAAAGCCTGTCAGACTAAGATCCGTTTTACTCCGGTATTTAGAGGGAAATGCATTAGTCTTCTCTCCTCTATTGTGTCGTATATCGAGTGAAACTCTTCTGGAACAAGAACAAATGTGGGCAGGGCTTGATTGTGTCTGTGAGGAATTGATTGGATGGTTGTGATTTGTTATTGGCTGATCTCATGTGAGTGACAGGTTGTCCCGCCCACATCATCAGAGACGAGAAGAGACGCTGCAAGAGGAACTGATTCCGATTCAAGATTATTAACACAATAATGATGATGTGCACAGATAAATGATTTATAATAAACAGTGAATTGTCTGATTTGATGATTTTAGGGAGTTGAGGAGGAATCAAACACTCGAACATCACAGAGAGAAACTGCAGCTGAAGAGACTTCAGACCTACTGTGAGCAGGTGTGTGTGTGTGAGTGGGTGAGTGTGTCTGTGTCTGTGTGTGTATGTGTGTCTGTGTGAATTGATGATAGATTTAAATATCTGTGTGTTGTGTGTGTGTGAGTGAATGTGTGTGTGTGAATTGATTACAGATTTAAATATGTGTGTGTTGTGTGTCAGGATGTGGCATTTACATCAGCGCTGGTCAAACAGGCTCTGATAACTGATCCTGATCTACACACACTCCTGAGACTCCTGCTGCCTACAGTACCTGAAGGAGAACTGCTGTCTCTCACACACACACTGGGAGACGGAGCGGGGTAACACACACACACACACACACACACACACACACACACATAGTTTGCATCACTGAATCATTATTCTCCTGTTTATCCCTGTGAAGCTGCTCTGAAACCCTCTGTACTGTATGAAGTGCAGCAGAATAAAGCGTGTGTGTGTGTGTGTGTGTGTGTGTGTGTGTGTGTGTGCAGGGCAGGCTCGGGGTGTGGCGTGTCTCTGGTGGACAGACTGAGGCTGGAGCTGCTGAGCAGAAACTCTCCTCCACACAGTGACGGAGAGAGAGAGCGGTCAGTCAGAGTTGAGCACACTACACCGTTAGCTAGGGCTGGACTCCACTACTCAAATACTCCAATACTCCACTACTCAAATACTCCAATACTCCACTACTCAAATACTCCAATACTCCAATACTCCACTACTCAAATACTCCAATACTCCACTACTCAAATACTCCAATACTCCACTACTCCACTACTCCAATACTCAAATACTCCACTACTCAAATACTCCAATACTCCACTACTCCACTACTCAAATACTCCAATACTCAAATACTCCAATACTCCACTACTCCACTACTCAAATACTCCAATACTCAAATACTCCAATACTCCACTACTCCACTACTCAAATACTCCACTACTCAAATACTCCAATACTCCACTACTCCACTACTCAAATACTCCACTACTCAAATACTCCAATACTCCACTACTCCACTACTCAAATACTCCACTACTCAAATACTCCAATACTCCACTACTCAAATACTCCACTACTCTAATACTCCAATACTCCACTACTCCACTACTCAAATACTCCAATACTCCACTACTCAAATACTCCAATACTCCACTACTCCACTACTCAAATACTCCACTACTCAAATACTCCAATACTCAAATTAGGGATGTGCCGGTATCAAATTTTCATGCTGCGATTAATTGATTGAGCTTTTATCACGGTATACGGTATTATCACGATATTTTAATTGCTCAAGAGAAACGAATGGATTGGGAGGGCATGTAGAAAAAAAACACAACTTGCATCACAATAGGTGTAATTGTGATTGTCAAAACATTTGGTAACTAAACAGAATTTTACACAATTTTCACGATTTCAATTCAATTCTTGGGATTTGATTTCAATCTTGATTCAATATTGACTCTTTGGATAAATATTAGGTAGGCTACAGTAGATAGCCTACATGTTAATTTTTCTCAAGAAAAAATATATATCACATAATGTTGTAAACATACAGAGAGCCCTGTCAGCTGGTATTATTAAAGGTTAAAAATTAACAAATTAAATTAAATAATATAATTTGGTTTTCATTATAATAACAATTATGACACAAGTAAAAATATAATACAAATGTAATATAGTGCATATATTTAGCAAAATACTCCTCTCTATAGCTATTTTTTCTAGTCAACTAACGTGTTGGTCATTAAATGGCTTTCCTGAGGTAAATGTAACGTTCTGTGACATAATTGTTCACCTGCAGTTTTATTGACCTCTTTTCGTGGTTGAAAAACACTGATTGATCGATATTATGTATGAGGCATATATACCTTTCGGTAAGTTCTACTGTATCTTTAAATAAAAAGTAACAGATGATCGGTTTACTTGAACTGAGGCACTACAGCGATCGGTCACGTCACATTTACAAGCGCCAAAACGGTATTTATTGTCTGAATTTCGTAATAAAATGGACAGAACCTGATAGTTGAGAATTTTTTTTCATATCAAAAGTAACCTGCTCTGTCTAGTCTGTCGGTCTCCGTGTCCTCTTTGCTCCGTGATTTTTCTCTGCGTGAGAAAATGGATGTGTGGCGCGAGAGCGTGTGAAAAGTGTACGTTAAATTGCGTGAGTCTCATGCTGAAGTTGGCAGCCCTGCTTTTAGAAGGGGGATAAATCCTTTATTTTACTGTCTATGGATAAATCGTCGGCAGCGTTCCTCCTTCCGCCATGCTTCTTCTCCATGTGAGGATTGTTTACATTAGTGCGCACTGCGCCGCATGCACACAGGGCTTCTACATGTGGGGATTGTTTACATCAGAGTGCGCACGTGTTTCGCGCAGCATATGCAGTGTTTGTTTAAGCGGTTGATGGAAAATAAGCTAATGCGCGTTCTATAAATATAAATTCTGATCTATTATTTTTCACGGTATTTTGAAGTGCCCGCGATAACAATATCGTGCATATTCATTACCGCGATTTATCGCATTACCGAATACCGGCACATGTCTAACTCAAATACTCCAATACTCTAATACTCTAATACTCTAATACTCCAATACTCCACTACTCCAATACTCCAATACTCCACTACTCCAATACCCCAATACTCTAATACCCCAATAATCCAATACCTCAATACTCCACTACTCAAATACTCCACTACTCCAATACTCCACTACTCCAATACTCCAATACCCCAATACTCCACTACTCCAATACTCCACTACTCCAATACTCCAATACCCCAATACTCCACTACTCCAATACTCCACTACTCCACTACTCCAATACCCCACTACTCCAATACCCCAATACTCCAATACTCTAATACCCCAATAATCCAATACCCCAATACTCCACTACTCTCATACTCCACTACTCCAATACTCCACTACTCCAATACTCCAATACCCCAATACTCCACTACTCCAATACTCTAATACTCCAATACCCCACTACTCAAATACTCCACTACTCCAATACTCCATTACTCCACTACTCCAATACTCCGAAACCCCAATACCCCAATACTCCAAAACCCCAATACTCCACTATTTTAATACTCCACTACTCCAATACCCAAATACTCCACTACTCCACTACTCCAATACTCCACTACTCCAATACTCCACTACTCTAATACTCCAATACTCCAATACTCCAAAACCCCAATACTCCACTACTCCAATACCCCAATACTCCACTACTCCAATACTCCAAACCCCCAATACTCCACTACTCCAATACTCCACTACTCTAATACTCCACTACTCTAATACTCCAATACCCCAATACTCCAATACCAATACTCCAATACTCAACTACTCCAATACTCCAAACCCCCAATACTCCAATACTCCACTACTCCAATACTCCACTACTCCAATACTCCACTACTCTAATACTCCACTACTCTAATACTCCAATACCCCAATACCAATACTCCAATACTCCACTACTCCAATACTCCAAACCCCCAATACTCCAACACTCCACTACTCCAATACTCCACTACTCTAATACTCCAATACTCCAATACTCCACTACTCCAATACTCCACTACTCCACTACTCTAATACTCCAATACCCCAATACTCCAATACCCCAATACCCCAATACTCCAATACCCAATACCCCAATACTCATGTGCTGGGTTGGTATTCAATTTTCAATTTTGGGATTTGAATATTCGGTTGTTGTTTGTTCGCACGTGGCGGCATCCCCCTCGAAACGGTTCTCATTCGCGCATGAATATGTTTACACGATCAAATCTGGCAAAATACAATACTCTTTATGGTTACACTTTATTTTAAGGTGTCTTTGTTACAGTGTAATTATATATTTAAGTACTGAGTAATATTAATTAACTACATGTACTTATTATAGCGTTAGGGTAGGATTAGGATTTAGTTGAGGGTTAGTTGCATATAATTATGCATAATTTAATGTTATTACTATGGTAAGTACATGTAACAAATGTTACAAGGACACTAAAATAAAGTGTTACTCTCTTTTTTTACAATTATGTTATATAGATGATGTTATCCGTGATGGCGGCGCGCATGGACGCAGCGGCTCTTTGCTCTCCTGTTTGGTGTTTTGTTTGGGGGGTTTTAGATTTGTTTTCGTATTTGTTTGTCAACACATGCAATGCAAATATTGCCTACGAACGTCAGGACTTAATCGAGGATGGATTTCAGTGTAAACAAACTGTCACAAGTGACTTTCAGCGGACTCACAATATCCCGGAAGACATAGCGAGAACACCGGGATCTCCGTGGATTGTTTTCGGATCCAGTGGAGGACGCAGGCGGTGGAAGGAGAGGAAACAGAAATGAGGCCTACTTATTCGACTACGTAAACAACCGTTTAAACTATCGCTTCAGAGCATCTTTCTCACTAACGCCAGGTCAATAACTCACAAAATGAATGAGTTGGAGCTGCAAATTGCAACAAATTGTCCTGTTTGGGATTGTTGTGTGATGATAATAACCGAAACATGCAAATTCCCGACGCCGCGGTTCAACTAACAGGACTTATAATCCACCGACAGGACAGAAAGACTCGGGTAAGAGCAGAGGGGGCTTACAGGGCCGTACCCCTTCCTCAGCTGGGACAGTCAGATCACTGTTCACCGCTGCTTCTCCCAGCATACTCCACACTTAGGAGGAAACCAAAGCCAACCACAAACATCATAACAACTTGGCCTGAGGGAGCCCTTGCACAACTACAGGACTGCTTTGAACAAACAGACTGGGAGATATTTGAACATCGGGATCTGGATCAATACACAGAAACTGTTCTGTTCTACATTGAAATCTGCATGGAAAATGTCACTGTCAACAAAAAGATTCGGGTGTCTCCCAACCAGAAACCCTGGAGGACATGTGAAGTTCAGGCATTACTTGAAGAACGCGACTCCCCCACAGATCGGATGACAAGGCCGATGACTCAGCACTGCTAGAGCCAACGTGAGGAGAGGGATCAAACGCGCCAAAAAGTCTTATAAAAAGAAAATTGAGGACCATCACAGACAAAAACCAAAGAAGAGTGTGGCAGGGAATTAAAAACATCACCAATTACAAGAAGCATAACCACAGCACCGTCTACACTGATGCTTCACTGTCTGAGGAACTGAACCATTTCTTTGCCCGCTCTGAGGTTAAGCAACCCACCACATTTCCAGCACTTCCACAACCTCTGGCACCTGCCATCTCACCCTACAGGAATACGAGGTGAGACGAGTGCTCAAAACAGTAAATATAAGGAAGGCTGCTGGGCCGGATGGTGAAGTACTCCAAGCCTGTGCCAACCAGCTCGTTGGGGTCTTTACAAAGATCTTCAACCTCTCACTGACATCAGCCATCATCCCACCGTTTAAAATCTGCGACCATCATCCCTGTTCCTAAAAAAGCATCCACCAACAATTTAAATGACTATAGACCGGTTGCTCCAACACCAATAATCATGAAGTGCTTTGAGAGATTAGTTTTACACTACATAAAATCCAGCCTCCCCCCCAACTTTGCATATAGAGGAAATAGGTCTGTAGAGGATGCCATCACCATAGCCCTCCACATGGCACTTAACCATCTTGAGCAGAAGGGAACCTGTGTAAGAATGCTCTTCATAGATTACAGTTCAGCGTTCAATACAATTATCCCAGACATTCTAGTCCGCAAATTGACTGAACTGGGCCTCTCTTCTTCCATCTGCTCCTGGATAAAGGACTTCCTCACAAACCGCCCACAAACTGCTAATCTTGGCCCTCATCTCTCCTCCACATCACGCTCCGCACCGGCTCTCCACAAGGCTGTGTACTGAGCCCTCTACTGTACACACATGACTGCACTCCCATTCATTCTACCAACAAAATAATCAAATTCGCTGACGATACTACATTGGTTGGACTCATCTCGGGAGAGGAGGCCTACAGAGATGAAGTCCAGAAACTCGTGGTGTGGGGGGCTCTGCTAACAACTTGTCTTTGAACACCTCAAAAACAAAAGAGCTCATTCTTGACTTCAGGAGGCGTAGCGCGAGCCCCACTCTATATCAATGGGGACTGTGTGGAGAGGGTCCACACCTGTAAGTTCCTGGGAGCCCACTTATCCAACGACCTCTCTTGGTCTGCAAACACCACTGAAAAAATCAAAAAGGAGCCGCAACGGCTACACTTCCTTAGAGTGCTAAGGAAAAACAACCTAGAGGGTAAATTGCTGGTGTCCTTTTACCGCTCTACCATCGAGAGCGTGTTAGTGTACGGCATCTCAGTGTGGTCCTCCAGTCGCAGTGCAGCAGATGAGACGCCCTCCAAAGGAGAATAAATACAGCCCAGAAAATCAGTGGCTGCTCACTACTCTCCCTGGAAAATATTGCTTGCTCCCACTATCTATTAAGGGCCAAAAACATTATCAAGGACACATCACATCCAGGACATCACCTGTTTCATCTTCTGCCATCAGGCAGACGGTACAGGTCCTTAAGAACAAGAGCCAAACGCTTACAGGACAGTTTCTTTCCAGTTCCCATCCGGACTCTAAATTGAAAAATGCACTAAAGGCAAAGTATGTCAATGTGAAAAATCATCACGTGAATTCTGTATATACTTGTAAAATTGTAAGTGTCTTATTTATTATTGGTGGTTATATGTCTTATATGTCTTGTAAACGCGAGTCAGGAGTAGTGTTCCTAATTTCATTGTATGCAAATACAATGACAATAAAGACTTCAATTCAATTCAATTCATATACCCTGGCCGTTTTTATTAGGACAGTTGAAGGAACCCAAACTCGTTATACTTAATAAATATATTTGCTTCTTCTTAGCCTACTAAAGTGTTCCTGCAACTGGAGTATTCTCGGTGTAGAGCACACAACTGCATGAGCTCGTGTTTTGGGTTACGCTGCGTTGCTTTGACATTGTGGAAAATAGAATAATAGAAACAAAATGTATTAGCCTTTTTACCCGTTATTTAGGGCTGTGTCGGTAACCTTGACGACCGCACCGCCGCGGTGATCCGCCAAAACACATGTTTTTGAATGTGAATGCTGTTTAACTGTTAGGAGTGAAGCACAAAGCTCTGTTTACTAAATAAATAACAGATTAAATGTTACATCGCAGCCATGGAAACATCTGGATTCACGAGGAATGAGAGAGTTGTGCGTGAACCCATAAATGTAAGCTTTGTATTCTGCGAAACGGTCTCCCGATTATCAGCGAATTTAACAATATTCCATTCGTTATTCCACTGGACATGGAGTCTTGTTTCTTTTCCCAAATCTTCACTCATGTCTCACTCGTTTTCGCAGGAGATTATAAACGTTTATTCCTTTGGTTTGCTTTTAATTAGGCCTATTATATTCGCATACTTTACTGTGGTAAAGTAGAAAAACGCTGTAGGAAAGATAGCCTACCTTTTTACTTGCACGTCAAATTCTTTTTAACACGTTTGTGCTTGTTATTAGACGTTTCACAGGCGCGGGGGATTTTAGTTTTGCTTTCAAACATAGGGTTACGAAATAGATGTTTGAGCCTCGTTTATTATTATTCTTTATTATTTCCCTCCGAAGCTTCGAATATTCGGTGTTGATTACTACCGAAGCTTCGAAGCTCAAAAAATGGAATTCGGACCAGCCCTACTGTTAGTGTTGTGTAAGTGTGTCGGTGTTGTGTAAGTGTTGTGTGTGTCGGTATTGTGTAAGTGTGTCGTTGTTGTGTAAGTGTGTTGGTGTTGTGTAAGTGTTGTGTAAGTGTTGTGTGTGTCAGTACTGTGTAAGTGTGTCGGTATTGTGTAAGTGTGTCGGTATTGTGTAAGTGTGTCGGTATTGTGTAAGTGTGTCGGTATTGTGTAAGTGTGTCGGTATTGTGTAAGTGTGTCGGTATTGTGTAAGTGTGTTGGTATTGTGTAAGTGTGTCGGTATTGTGTATTGTGTTGTTCAGGTTGCTAAAGAAGCGTCAGAAGCTCCTTGACAAGTTTTTGTGTGGCGGTTCTGGAGACGTTCATGAGACTCGCAGGAGACGCCGGCGCTTACGAAACATTCCCGTGCCGGAACTGGAGGAGGCGGAGCCGGAGGCGGGCCACGGGACGAGGCATAATGAGGGGGTGTGGCCTGTGGCCGTGGCTAAGCACAGTCTCGTCTCCATGAGGAATGATGAGGAAGAGTGGCCTGTGGGCGAGGCTCAGGACAGTACCGTGAGGGATTGTAATGAGGGGGCGTGGCCTGTGGCCGTGGCTCAGGACAGTACCGTGAGGGATAAAGAGGGGGCGTGGCCTGTGGGCGTGGCTAACCACAGTCTCGTTTCCTCAGAACGCCTGTTTGTTTTCCGCTGCGCTCCTCCTTCAGCGCAGCTGCAAACACAAAACACTCGCTCACGCAAGAAAAAACGCAACTTCCTGAACTTTAAGAAAGCCAGTGTGGCTCCTCAACAACACACGTGACGACTACACTGCAAGGCATTATGGGAATCTAATTACATCAGAGTCTTTCTCTGTATGTTCTGATGTTTGTGTCTGCTAAAAGCTGATTGGTTGTTTCCAGTTTGCATCCAATGACATCGTGTTTGTTTCTGTCAATCATTTTCCTTCCATTTCCTTCATACAAATTAAAAGTCCTTTGACTTGCAGCTTCATATTTACACTATTTTTTTATTGAAGAGAAAAAGGTTTCAACTAAAAGATTGATCAATTGAAAAGCGCTATGTAATTAAATCTGTATTTTATTTCTGAGACTCGGATTCGTCTCGTTTGGTTTCTGTGTCAGTGTGTGTTTGATATGAACTCAGACTACAGAAAGTCTCTGGAAAGGAGTCATTTATTTAAAAGGTTTCAGAAATATTATCTGTGATTTGATCTGAACATCTTTTCACAAATCTAAGTATTGCACGGCATAGGGAGAGAGATTTCAGGAGAATGAAGCACACAGATATAGATAGATGAATAAATGGATATATAGATAGACAGATAGATGGATAG
>NC_139975.1:269825-294825 GCF_963993115.1 Abramis brama
GCTATCTGTCTGTCAAAGAATTCATATCAAAATACTACAGCTGGTTATTAAATTAATTAACATTTTAAGGCCAAAGTAAATTTCTAATCTTCTGATGCATTATGAACCATCCAGAGCAGACCTCTCAGGTCATCTACAGTAGCCAGCTACTTTTATATCCCCAAAGTCAAAACAAAACATGGAGAAGCAGCATTCAGTTTTTATGCACCATATCTGAAACAAATTCACTGAAAACTTAATGTATGCTGCATATTTTAATTATTCTAAAACAAGAATTTACTGTTTGCCACTACCTTTTATTACTCGGAAAGGAAAAATCTTTTATAATTTCTTTTCATGTTGCACTATGTTGCTGTTAAGTTTTATGTAAAGTATACTTTGAAAATTTGCATTAAATCAAAAACTATTATTTCTTACTCTAATCTAAAGACAAAAATATATTGGTATCTTTAATAATAATAAAAATATTAATGATAAGTTTAATAGTTTCATGCTTACCACCTTGAATTTAGATACATTTTAGATTAAGGGCACACAGTTGCAATAACACGTGCAGTAAACGTTAACTTGTTGGAGAAAAATAGTACTCTGCAATGGTAATGTTAAAATGTCACGGTTTCTACACATTATAACTAACTTAACAAAAATAACACGCATACTTACAAGATCGAAGTAGAAATTTGAAGGTTTTCAGAGTGTCGCTCGCCCGATGCTCTCTGACAGCTGCCTCGTGTAAAATAAAATTGAAAATAGCGGAAATGTTTATCGCGAGATCTGGCTAAAGTCGCGCAATGCCAGTAGTCCCAGTAGACATGTCTCAGTAGTGTTTCGATTGTGCCATCTAGCGGTTGAGAAATGCAATTGCATTTGATTTAATTTGAAATGATAGACAGTCTCGTAGATCGTGTATGAATGTTATTATGTTTATGTGTGACAGCAAACATTAAGCTGTGTGAGCGAAAACATTTTTAAGACTAATATTCTTATACTATATCGCTGGTCTGAATCAGGACTATAGCCAAGCCGTCCGTAGACCAGACTGCCTTGATTTCGCCAGGTGGGCTAAAGCAGACCGCATATAGCCCGTCCAATTCGGAGCTAAATCGTGACTACAGATCGACCATGTCGTGAAATAACACATTGAACCTTGTAGATATCATTACCAATGCGAACATGATGGAATATCAACCATTTCATGCACTGCCTGGCAAAAAACAACAATTAATCAGTTTTGACTAAAAGTGGGCTACAATAGCCGGGTCTGAATACGAGCTAAATCGTGGCTACGCACAGCCTACACATATAACATGTAAAATAAAGCAAACCAAACAACTTGTAATCACAGTTGACTTTGCTTACATGATGGAATATCATACATCTCACAAGTTATTTTGGAAAAAAAAAATACATTTATCCAGATTAAATGTTATTTGGGCTAAAAGTGGGTTACACATAGCCGGACTATATCGGGTCTATATTTAACCGAGACGTTTGAAATGACGGCTATTGCTTGCTGGGTATGGTTGGAATTATTTTTAGAGAATTACATTTTTCCGTTGATGTAAGATAAAAAAAACTTAAAGCCAAATAATCCACCCGCGATTTAAAGCGGGAAACGACAAAACTGCTTATTAATAAACAACGATATCGTCTAATGATGAATAGCCCTCTCGTTCTTGCAGCGGACGAGCTTTAATCTCACAGTGAAAGCAGCTTTACAGAAATATTATGGAGTTAATCTTTAATCAAACTCAATAGCTCAAGTGCGATCATATCTTTTATGTAGCCTAATATAGCGACTGATTCCGCCAAATAAACCTAAACATCAGGAGTGAATAATAATTCTGCGCCTGTTATTCTGTGTGACGAGCAACGCATAAAACACAGGCAGAAATAATTCTGTGTGAGGTAAAATAAACTTTTAAAACGAGCCAGAAATGGTTTATTTGCTGTAGCCTAAGTGTTATAATCGCTGTGTTTACGAGCGTTTCAGGCTAATTTCATCACGTTTACGGTTCCAGTGTTTCTTTTTATTAGTCTACCATAAGAAAACAATTACCATTGTATTTTCGAAATTACACCAATATCTAATACAACATGAACATCAGCTTATGCTGGAGTCTGAACTTCATCACTTGGAACTTTTGGAGTTTTATGAATTGTAGGCTACCTTTTGGTTGCATTGAATAATTTTACTTTATTATTGTTATTTTAAATATTTACATATTTTAAAGGCACTGATCGTATAAAATGAAATATTCATTAATAAGGACGTAATTCAGAAGTGCCGCTTCAGTTAGAACATGTGTCTTCAAATATTTTAAGATTAACAGTTGTAATGTGATTTATTATGTGCTGAAAGGACAATTTGTCTAAGATCACTTATTATGTAATATTTTTGGTAAATATTTAAGGAAAACGTGTTGCATGTGTGAATATTAATGAACAGAGGCGAAATTCTCGGTTTATGTATATTCGTGGTCATTGCTGCAATTGGTGCAAAAATCATGACATTTAATTGCCACGAAAGAGTCAAATATCAAATTAAATTTCCAGGAAAAGAAACATAGGCCTGTTTATTGCAGTAACACAAATTGTCTTACTTATAAATTATTAGTAATTACTTTTAGAAATATGCTAAGCCTTTAGTTTGAGATGTTGTACGACACCAGAATATTATTAGTTCCATTATCATGAATATGGTTATAAAGAGAATGGCTAATCTTATTGTCTTACTGTTTATAATGACTGCATTGTTGTTCGGTTAATCCGTATGTGTTGTTCATATACAGGCCTATTATTTTTCGAAATTACGCTGGGATTTATTATACAGTAGAATATTCTTTTATTCGTGGTCTCGGTTTCAATGTATTTCACTGTCCATGTGTAAAATAAATGACTGAAACCACAGGCCTTTGTTAATAAACAATGTTTACACAGAGAAACGCGTGTGATGATTATTAAATGATCTCAGTAAAGTTGAGTTAATGCTGCAAGTTAAAGTCGCATGAACCGGCAGGTGGCGCTGTAGATCCACACGCTCATCCACGCTTTATTGCTGTTTTTCCACTCTTTGTGTTTTTCCAATAAATGGAACATTTTCTGCGCAATTAGTTGACGTAATATATTCCAACCAAACCGTGTAATATTGGGCAGGTCTTCGAATATTCATAATATTGTTTTTTATAAATACAGATTGTCTTTAAGAATCGTTTTCAGAAGTGCCGTCTAGAGTTAACAGGGCAAACACAGAAAGAGGTTTATTTTAATAATATTCACCAATAAATAGCAGAAATGAAGCATCACTGAACTTACTTAAGCTGGACTGTGACGCTCTTTTCTTCTGGAAACCACCTTTTGTTGCATTATTTATTCTGTTATCTCTGTAAAGCTGCTCTGAAACACTCTGTGTTGTAAAAGCGCTATAGAAATAAAGCTGACTTCACTTGACCAATAGAAGATGAAGTTGTGAAATATCATGGAAGTTTTTAGGGCAAAACAATATCCGGAGCGTTGAATATAAAATCTCAATCCTCCTCTAAAAAGGAAAGAGCAACAAATATGCTATAGGCCTAATACTGTAATACTGTAATAATGTAATGCATAGGCTAGTCTTTAAAGATTGCACCGACGGTTATGGAAAGTTTGTGTTCAATTTCGTTCGAAATAAACTAATTAATATCAACAACGTCGTTTGCTGATAACTGCGTAATCCTGACAAATAATTGATATTGTTTTGATTTACAAATGTATTAATTTTACTGTTTAACTCTAGTTTAGGTTATTTTTATTTTTTTTAGATTATATTAAACGTATAGGTTTACACATGTACAGGATTGCAAGAGTTTCTGCGTAGAATGTTGTCAGAATAAAACATCTGTAATGTCCATAAATCCAAATAACTTCCACGAGTCTCTAAACTGAGACTGACAGCGGCGCCAGAGAAATCAAGAGCCAATTCTCCTCGAAAACTCCCGTTGTGATATTTAGGATGATAAAAACAAGTGACTTTTGTTCCCCTGTGAGCCCGGGGCGAGAGAGAGAGAGAGAGAGAGAGAGAGAGAGAGAGAGAGAGAGAGAGAGAGAGAGAGAGAGAGAAAGGAAATGACGATCTCCCTCAGATCTATTGTGATGAGGTCAGCGCGCGCTCACCCGTGTGATTCTCATTGTCATTAACGCTTTTATTAATTACCGAGCAGCGCGATGTTCTGATCCCGGACCTGTGACAGAGACATTAAAGAGTCTTTCATTCTTCTTTCATAAATTCATCAGTTTTCTCATTGAAAATCACATGCTCATTTTAATTTGTTTAATTTTTTTTTTTAAAAGAAAGAAAAAAAGCTTAATGGCTGTAAAAAGGTCAACAAAATATTATTAAAAATTCAACAAGATCTGTTGGAAATGAAGAGCTTGAAACTATAAAGTGCGATCAGCGATTCGACGTGTTCTCGAACTGTAACTTCATCCCGTCGAGGATTCAGGCAAATCTTTCAGGTAATTTTAAGTCTAAGTCCAGTCTCTAATTTAACTGGTTCTGGCGCCAAGAACATCTGAGTGGTTTTCAGAGCAATAAACTCCAGCTGTGGAAATACTCCTCAGATGATCGATGACAGGTTAATAAACTCGAAGACCTTTATGAGGTTACGTTTAACATAGATGTGTTTCTGTAAGAGAGTATTCACCATTACCGTGTGCGACTGAGCAAAACAACTGTGATGCTAATCTGAGTCAACAAATTAATAGTGTAGAACTATTGAGTGGCTTTAAATGTCATTAATCTGCCAGAATTTATGTTTCTTTTGTATTTACTGTATTTGTATTTATTAGCATTATCATTTTGTAATTTGTAGGTTGTAATTTGTTTATTCGAGTGTTTTCATTGAAACCACATGAAGATATTTGAGTTTAAGATTTAATACCAAACACTTCTTGGACTGAATTCAATCCTCATCAAATTCATAAATATTTCCGTTTCATTTTGAAACATGTTTTAAAAAACTCGCTCACAGTCCAGAACAAACAAGAAAACGACTGAAACAGAATATGCCATTTTTCATTAATTTATTTAACAAATATATTCATCATTTAAATGGTATTTTTGTCCAAATGTACAATATTTTACAGTTCAGATATCCCTTTCGAAGGGAATCATTAAAACAACAGTCAGTGTTGTTTATCTTAAATGCTCGTTTAAAACGTTCACGCGAGTTTGAAATACGCCGTTCAGATATTTATAAACGCGACCGTGAAACACCGTTTTCCCTCGACCTTCCGTGTTCATAACTCTCGACCTTCCGTGTTCATAACTCTCGAGCCCGTGTTCATAACTCTCGAGCCCGTGTTCATAACTCTCGAGCCCGTGTTCATAACTCTCGAGCCCGTATGAAATGCGATTATTGACCATTTCCACTGTTATCGGAATAGACCTGCTGAGATATTTCTCGTCTTTTAGGCTAAATGGTACATGCTGTATCCCATGTGTGTGTACAGTCCCACCGGACTCAAGCTCAGGGAGTGTCTGTGAAACTCGTGTGATCCTGAATATGAGCTGGGAACGTGTGGGAACGAGATCCCGAAGGCTGGAGGAAGCATCGGTTTACTGGCCATCTTCAGTTTCTCGAGCTCGGCCTCCTGGAGCCGCTTGGCTTTGGCTCGCCGGTTCTGGAACCAGATCTTGACCTGGGTCTCCGTGAGGCTGAGCGAGCTGGAGAACTCGGCCCGTTCCGCGATGGACAGGTACTGTTTCTGCCGGAACCGGCGCTCGAGCGCCAGGAGTTGGGCCGTGCTGAACGGGGTTCGCGGCTTCCGGTTCGTCTTGTGTTTCCGTAGCGGACACGCGGGAGGACTGAGACGCCCTGAACACAACACACACACACACACAGACTTATTAACTCACATCACACAGTACTAATGTTGAGGGCTACACACACTCTAAAAATGCTGGGTTGTTTTAACACAAATGTTTAACACAAACCCAGCCATTGGGTTACATTTTTTAATTAATTTTTTAACCCAATGTTTGAGTTTGTCCATATTTGACCTAGAATTGGGTTAAAACAACCCAGCGTTAATAGAGTGCAAGAGTCATTGATAGCATTTATTTAGATTTATTCAGAAGAGTCATTGATAGCATTTAATAAGAGGTCAGACAGCAAAGATCAGTAAATCAGACAGTCAATCACGGGAGAAGGAAGAGAGAGAGAGAGAGAGAGAGAGAGAGAGAGAGAGAGAGAGAGAGAGAGAGAGAGTCGGGTCTAATGTTCTAATCAGACTTAAATAACGTTTTTCTTTCAAATATTAGTCTTAAAAATAAAGGTTCCAAAATGTGTTTTAAAATAACTATTTTTTGTTCCCCAAAGAACCTTCAGTGAACAGTTAAAAAAAAAAAATCTTATTGTGAATACGAAGATTCTTCACGGAACCATAAATGCCAAAAAATAACTTTTATTGGTAACACTTTACAATAAGGTTCATTAGTTAACTACATTAGTAAGCATGAGCTAATAATGAACTGCACATACAGCATTTATTAATCTTTGTTAATGTTAATTTCATAATGAACTACTGTATTAAAATCTTGTTAACATTGTGAACTAACATGAACAAACAATGAACAGCTTTATTTATATTAACTAACATTAACAAAGATGAACAAATACAGTAACAAATGTATTGCATTGTTAGTTTATGTTAGTCATTAACTCATAACTAATGAACCTTATTGTAAAGGGTATTGTAAAAACCCTTTTGTTTTTAAGAGTGGTAAATCGTGCAAAATCAAGTGTACATTACAGACTCAGATATGAATCTCAGCTCATATGTGTTTATTAATATCACAGGCTCATGACTGTAACTCACGGGGAGAGAAACTGTCCGGTTGTGTCCACGCGAGCTCCGGGCTCTCCGCCTTTACCGGAACTTTCAGAACGTCAACCGAAAATGTGACACAAGCACCGGCCCGGTCTGGATCGGCCTCCGTTCCGAGAGAACGCGCTGAAGTCCCGGTGTTAGAACCGTTCGGCCTCCGGTCTGCCATCAGAGCCTCGACACTGAACGGGAGGATCTTCGGGTCCTGCATCTCTCCGGGAACTCCCGGAATCACACGGGAATGATCTTCCGTACACCCAGAGGTCATGCTGGTAACCGGGGCCGTGCACACACACTCACACACCCACACACACACCGATGTGAAGCGCACGGTTAGTGTTAACAACCAGATGTGATGCTTAGAACATGCTGGTGTTCGACTCCACTATGAAGGACTGTACGCTAATAACACACGGGAAGCCAATCAGAGCAGAGGGGCGGGGCTTAAGTTCCTGAAGTTCGGCTGCTGTGTTTATCTGTGAGCGTTGTGGCGTGTTGCGTTCTGGACACAGCAAAATAAGCGATGGTTTTGTAACATATAGGTAGGCCTACCTTTAAAATGGCAAATAACAAATAACAATACATAACGGCAGCAACGATAATTATTGTTTGTGACTTGCCTTTTATTAGGCCCACATTTTTGTCTTCGACTTTTTGCTGATTAGCCTGTTTTTTCCCCTTTTTTTGTAAAAAAAAAAAAAGGCGATTCCCGGTTTTAAAGCCCATTATTTTCTTTAAAATAAATCAGTGTCGTCTATTTTTGTATGAGAGTTCCTTGAAGAGAATGTGCAAGGAATGAACGCATATTATTCGTAACACGCATTAGATGATGGACAGTGCGATAACTCTACACATATCAGCTCCAGTAACTGCTGAACACACTCGATCAGTGGTGATTAGTGTTTTACTAGGCTAATTATTAG
This sequence comes from Abramis brama, assembly GCF_963993115.1. Lineage (NCBI taxonomy): Eukaryota > Metazoa > Chordata > Actinopteri > Cypriniformes > Leuciscidae > Abramis > Abramis brama. The sequence goes on from NC_139975.1 coordinate 277,616, forward strand.
TCTCGGACGGTGATGTTGTTTTTTGGCGCCAGCAGCGGCGGATCAAAGCCAGAACTTTAACCTCACGAAGAGCCGATCATTCCGCACGAACATGTTTCTTAAGACATTTACTGGCTCTCATTGTAGCTGGTGGAATAGAGCTGCTCAGAGAACACGATCATCATACTACACAAATAATACGAATAGTGTGAGATATTATAAACTACTGATTCAATATTCCAGGGTCTAGCCTACATTCTTTGCACAAACCCGTTCTCCTCTTTCGTAAAATTGGTTGTAACTGATAATAGCAAACGGCTAAATTGCAAACGGTAATTTAGCATTTCCTTAATTTCACATCCGGCTGTTAAACCGAATAAATCTGTAATTAGGCTTGGAGACACTTAGAGCCCATTAGATGAAATGAGTGTCGCGCGCTTTGAAGTCTCGCGCTCTCACGCGCTGCGGGAATGTTTGATCCTTCCGCGGTAAAAAAAAAAAAGAAAAAAAAAAGAGCAACATAAACACACACTTACACACACGAAACACATTACCCTCCCGCTGCCCGTTTCGAGACGGGTCTCCGAGGTGCAACTGAGTAGTAAATAACTGGCATTGATTGTTCGTGTTGTGTTTGTGTAGGGAAACACAATTAGCATGAGCTTTAGGGGCAATGATGTGCGTGGAGAAGGCGATTACCATAGTTTTTATTGAAATCTCAGGGCAACAAATGAGGGCTGAACTGCGATACAAAGAGACTGTAAGTCCTATCAGAGCTTTGTTTAACTTCACAAACTCCAGCTTTGATTCGGAGTCTGGAGGCACAAAGAGCCTTTGTCGTGTCTCTGCGAGAGTTGTCTTAACCCTTTTCATGCAGAGTCTGTCAAATCTGACTTAAAAGACTTGAAAGGTTCCGTGGATATCAAAAGACGGTCCGAGGGAAACGTTTAGCCTCGGAGAAAAGCGAAAAGCGAATGATTCAGGATCTCTGTCACTGGGAAACATGTGTGTCCCATTAAGCGGGTTAAAACTCATGTGGTGCGAAAGTTGTGCTTTGATTCGTGTCGTTCAGATGAAGCTCTCTGTGTGTTAGTGAAGGCCTACACACACACACACACACACACACACATCATCATCATCATCATCACAGAGAATAAAGCGGTGATCGCGACATTATGATGCTCTCGCTGAAGATGAAAGACTGAATCATTACTGATAATGTCTCCTATTTCAGCGCAATCAGGCGTAAAGTGCCGCTAAACTCAATGCCTTGCGGTTATTTAAGCTCCTAAACGCCATAGTGAAGCTTTCTCTCTAACAACTCTGTGTCAGTTCACTGTCAGTCTCTCTCTCTCTCTCTCTCTCTCTCTCTCTCTCTCTCTCTCTCTCTCTGTCTCAAGATTCAAGTAGATTTGTTGGCAAAGTAAAAAACGTATCTATCTATCTATCTCAAACCAAAAAAATTATTCAGACACCAGATATAATTTTTTATATTTTTCACTAGTGTGTTCAGGACACTATAGTTAATTTATGTAAGAGGAGAGCAAAATAGAGTAAACTGTGATGTATTATACCCAAATATTCTTCATTCAGTGACTACCAGTGACATTATAAACATTTGGGACCAAAAATGATTCGGACACTTTGAGCTGATCATGTTTTGCTGAAGTGTTTCTTCTTTAATTGCTAATGCTCTTTTTACACACAGACTGAACACAATGAAGCATTGCTTGGTGATTGGTTGAGCTAAACTGGTATTATCTAATTGTGTAGTTAAATTTAACAGCTGACAGATATTCAACATAATTCATGTGTGAGACAGTCTAACAGAAGGACGGACAAAACCAGTCAAATATCAAGTTCATAACTCTGAGTTCTGCTCATATTTTATTACCATTTTCTAAACTATAGCGAATAAACTGTGATAATGTGAGAAATGTTGAAGGTGTCTGAATAAATGTTGGTTTGACTGTATATATTGTCTATTCTAACAATGTTAGAAGCCTGAGCTTCACTGATGATTCGGGACGGATAGCATTTACAATACAGATTCAGTGTGTTCACAAGCGTTTTTGACAACCAGTGTGTGTTTAAAGTGATCGAATCACAACCGTGTTAAACCCGTTTCCCTGAATCTCTAAACTCTAGCGATTCGATCACACAAGCGCGACTCTTTCTGCGGGTGAGTCACTCGAGTCGAATAATTCAGCTGATTCGGTTCATTCAGGGTCGAAACAAGTGACTGCCTTAATGAGCGAGTCACTGAATCATTCCCTCATAAATGTATTTTTAATTTTACATAGACCTACAAGTATGTAAATCTTGTAAGTATATTTCCCCCCAGTGATGTGATGTCTAGTCATCACTATTTTTAAGTACTACCTTTGCATGAATGGGTTTATATTAGCTTTATATTTTTATACATTCACACATATATGAGTTCACTTAACATTCTTTATGTAGGCTAGAAAAATATGTATTATGTTGGTGTTACATATTTTAAGTAAAAAATGCTGAGTGAAACAAGGTTTTCTTGTAACTTTAGAAGGAAGTTGGATTTACTTAAAAAGCATGCTGCAAAAATGGTGCATGAAAACTTTATTTTGAATAAATCCAACATATAATTTTTATCAGTGTGTTTTTGATGCATGCTGCCTACTTTTTGTTTATTTCATTTTTAATTAACTGGAACAAAATATTTTGTAGAGGCTTTATTTGTCAGAATTTGTTCAGTTAATCACTGAAAAAAATCGTGGTCATATTCTAAGCACAGTTTATCCAGCATCGTGCAGATCTTTTATTATTATTATTACTATTATTTCCTGTTAAAGGTTGAAATATATGAATGAGATGTATATGAAATCTGAGATAGGGCAACTGAAAAAATGGAAATCAATTGAATCCAGTGATGGACAAACAAGTGAAATAGTTGCAGATTCTCGAGAAACTGATCTTCCACACACACACACACACACACTCACACACACACGTGATCCGATGAAAGCAGCTCCTGTCTCAATTACCTGCAGATGAACTTTAATTAGCAGCAGTTTTACACACAGAACTGGCTAATAGCATTAATCTCACCTCACTGAGCGGAATAATGTTTGATTTGCTGGATTCAGTGATCGAGAGCTTCATAAAACTTAATGAAATGCCTAATACGCGGAAAACAAGCTAACAAATCAAACACTGAGATAATTTGGTAAAAACGCTGCGAGTTCTGACACCATAAAACATTCAGTCCACTGCATGTGCATTAGAGAAATACAACGAATTAGTCCGCAATTTCTGAACAAGACTAAAAACCAAATATTACTTAAACTATTGAATAACTGTATTGGTTTGGATATGCTTTCTATATATCGTTTTACTGTTCACATTTCTTTCCATGCATGGGGATAATAATCTTATTTACTGGTGAAAGAGTTATTATTATTTATATGCTATACTGCTTTGAGAATCTAGTCAATCAGCTTTATTCTACAGAGCTTTATATACAGATAAAGGCTTCAGGAATAAACAGGGAAATAACGATCAAAACAACGTAGCGCTATAAAGGTGACATTTATTAGGATATGATTAATTTGAATATGTTTAGCCAAAAAACCATAAGCCCCCCCCCCCAAAAAACAACAACAACAACAACAAATAAGATAGTAGGCTAAAATCAGATCTATATTAGTTGCTCTGTATTTATTAATTACCATTATAATGTATTAACTAATCTCACTCAAGAAAATCTTGTTTTTTTTCTGAACAGCTGTTTTAATTTACTTTTTTTTTTTGATAACCTAATTGCATTTGGATTTTTTTCTTAGGTAGCCAAAGAGTCTTTTTCCATGTCCTTTGTAAAGTCTGATGTTTAGCAATGCTTTAAAATCTTTACATCTGAACAAAAACGCATGTGATCTGAGTCAAATCTAAACATTGTGATCAAACCTGAAAAGATCGAGTTCGGCCGCTGAACACCTGTATAAAACTCTTACATGCTTCCAGCGCGTCACTTACTGTGTAAAAATTATTATGATTATTGTTAGATCTATTATTACAAAGTCGGACCTGTTTTTGGGGCTTCTTTCTTGGGTTTTTACTCAGCACTGACTTTCCCTTTCCTTGTGTTCTGACCTGTGAGGTTTTTAATCCCGGAGGTTAAATCACAGGTTCCCTCGGGAGTTCAGCGACACTATTACAGCGATAAATCCGCGCGAGGCGTTTCCCGCGTTTGGTTTCCCGCGTTTAATGAGGCCGTTAAAGCGCGATTGATTTCGCCTCATCTTTACGATCAGGGCGCGCGCCGCTATCAGTCCCGCGCACATTGAGCGCGCGGCAGTTTGTCTCGCGCGGCGCCGTTTCGCGGGCTTTCATTCCCGCCCCTCGAACCCCGCGCGCCCCATAATTAATTCCTCATTAGACAGCTCTTTATTGTTTTAATTTGCGCAGTCCGTAATCAAATTGGGCAGATTAATCGCTACAGGATTTAGGGATGCTGAAAAATAAACGGGTTTCATTTTCTCCACGGTATTTTCCCTCGATAAATCCTCGATCCGTTTCCCAGCATGCGTTTCTCTGAGGGATCTGACAGAGGCATTTAACGGAACGCATTAAAACTCCCTCACAGCCATATATTTCTATTACAAGGCTAATTGTAAAAGTCAAAACTACAAATTCACGTTTTGTGTGTGTGTGTGTGTGTGTGTTATAGGCTATTTTGTTATCCAAACAGCCTTTCAGTGAACAGTTCTTAAAAGACTTATAATCTAAAGAGTCCATGTTCAAGGTTCTTCATCAATGCCAATAGAGAACCTTTCTGAGAGAACATTAATGTGCATTTGAGATGAAACTCAATGGAATTTGATCAGTCACACAAACAGCCATAAGAAGTGACAATTGACCAAATGATGCTCAGTAATATTTATTAGATTTAAATTAGACCAATCTGACGCAACTGACTTTTTATAAAAAAATTATTATAAAAATTATAACCCATCCTTAAACAGAAAACATAGATGACTAACTTGTGGACGAGACTAGATGTCTTATGCAACACATGATTTCCTTCTATTCATACATTTTTGTTTTATGTTCAGACTTTTAATAAAATAGGCCGACATTAAAACATTTGACAATGTAAAACAGAAAAACATAAATAAAAGACAAAAGGACACACTGGAAAATGAGTTAATTATGGGGAATTCAGTCACATTTTTGTGCTGCTTATATATTATACATACGAATAAGAGTGAATAAATGCATGTTTGTAAAACTGACGTTGCATTTTCATATTTTAATCAATTAATACACACACACACACACACACACTCACACTCACTCACTCACTCACACACACACACACACACACACACACACTCACTCACTCACTCACTCACACACACACACTCATTCACACACACACACACACACACACACACACACACACACACACACACACACACACAATCACTCACTCACACACACACACACACACACACACACACACACACACTCACACACACACACTCACACATATACTCACACACACACACACACACTCACTCACTCACTCACACACACATACACTCATACACACACTCACTCACACACACATACACTCATACACACACTCACACACACACACTCACTCACACACACACACACACACACTCACTCACACATTGGACTGATTCTACATCTCTTAGCTCTTTGACAACTGTATTATTTGCTGAAATATGATTTTCTCGGTTGACGTTATTGTTTAATAACGAATGTTCTCTATTGTAACAATTTATTAATGAAGACTCTTTTTTTCTCGTTCTCGTCTTGATTCGTCTTATTTCTCTCTCTCTCTCTCTTCATTCATCATCTGAGCAGCACACACACACACACACACACACACACACACACACACACACACAGAGTCGTCTCTCCTAATGACGGTTCACCAAAGCCATGCAATACTTCACTGACTGACAGACAGAGTGTAAAACTGCACAAATATGAAATATTCACTACATACATGATTTGAGTTTCTCTTTATGGCCTCTATATTCTCAATTACATTGTCAGTCGTGTGTTTATAAAGTTTAATGAGTATCTGTGTGTGTGTGTGTGTGTGTGTTTGCAGGTTCTGGCCTGAACACCTCACTCTTCTGATGTTTTCTCTAGTGTGTGTGTGTGTGTGTGTGTGTGTTTGCAGGTTCTCCTGTCGATGTGCTTCGGTCAGCAGTCGTGAACGTCGACAGTCAGAGGGAAAGTAAATCAAACGTGTTTCTCCTGGTGTGTTATTGTAACGTGAGCCGATAAACGCCTGTGATTTAGTGTGTGTGTTTATATTCTCACCCTCAGCGCACAATTACACACACAACTGACCTTGACAACAGCATGGACTCATTTTCCTGACATCACTCACCCTGTGAGTGTGTGTGTGTGTGAGTGTGTTTGTGAGTGAGTGAGTGTTTGAGTATGTGTGTGTGTGTTTGAGTGTGTGTGTTGAGTGAGTGAGTGTGTGTCTGTGTGAGTGAGTGAGTGTGAATGTGTGTGTGTGTGTGAGTGTATGGGAGAGTGAGTGTGTGTGTGTGTGTGTGTGAGTTTGTTTTCATGACAACTGAGGACATTTTTATGATAACACACCTGCAAATGAGGACACTCGGGAAAATAGGTGATATATGAGGACATTTTGGGTGTCCTCATTTTTCAAATGGCTTTAAAAACATACTAAGCAGTGTTTTTTTTTTATGTAAAAATGCAGAATGTTTCCTGTGATGGGCAGGTTTAGGGATGGGGCAGTGTAGGGGGATAGAATATACAGTTTGTACAGTATAAAAACCATTACGCCTATGGAATGTCCTCACAAATCACATAAACATGGCTGTGTGTGTCTGAGTGTGTTTGTGTATGTGCGTGAGTGTATGAGAGAGTGAGTGTGTTTGTGTGTTTGTGTGTGTGTGTGTGTGTGTGAGTGTGAGAATGAGGAGGACTTGTATCACCCGAACCGCAAACACACTTTGTGATCGATTATTAGCTTTCATCAACTCATGAACGTCTTGGTAACAGCCGTAACACTCGTTCCCTGACAGAGGGAGACACTCGAGCCCCAATCACCTCTGAGGATTATTAAAACAGCCAATGGAATTAGTGAGTGGAATTTGCATGCCAAGGAACTGGGCCTGGTGTGGGACTGGGCCTGGTGTTGGACTGGGCCTGGTGTTGGACTGGGCCTGGTGTTGGACTGGGCCTGGTGTGGGACTGGGCCTGGTGTTGGACTGGGCCTGGTGTTGGACTGGGCCTGGTGTGGGACTGGGCCTGGTGTGGGACTGGGCCTGGTGTGGGACTGGGCCTGGTGTTGGACTGGGCCTGGTGTTGGACTGGGCCTGGTGTTGGACTGGGCCTGGTGTTGGACTGGGCCTGGTGTTGGACTGGGCCTGGTGTGGGACTGGGCCTGGTGTTGGACTGGGCCTGGTGTTGGACTGGGCCTGGTGTGGGACTGGGCCTGGTGTTGGACTGGGCCTGGTGTAGGACTGGGCCTGGTGTTGGACTGGGCCTGGTGTTGGACTGGGCCTGGTGTGGGACTGGGCCTGGTGTGGGACTGGGCCTGGTGTTGGACTGGGCCTGGTGTGGGACTGGGCCTGGTGTGGGACTGGGCCTGGTGTTGGACTGGGCCTGGTGTGGGACTGGGCCTGGTGTTGGACTGGGCCTGGTGTGGGACTGGGCCTGGTGTGGGACTGGGCCTGGTGTGGGACTGGTGTTGGACTGGGCCTGGTGTGGGACTGGGCCTGGTGTGGGACTGGGCCTGGTGTGGGACTGGGCCTGGTGTGGGACTGGGCCTGGTGTTGGACTGCCGGCGGACGCTCGGAGGATGACATCCAGAGAGATCCCAGGAGGAGATGAGACCAAGCAGAACCTTCCGGTCTCTCTCTTGAATCAACACTGAAGTGACTTAAACTGCAGTTCATCGACTGGCCACTAGAGACCGGCTGCAGAAGAGACTCAATCCCATAAACCCCTGTGTTAAATGACCAACTTCACAACAGAAAAAAACATGTTTACAGCCTGGGTTAGCCTGGGTTAGCCTGGTTAGCCTGGGTTAGCCTGGTTAGCCTGGTTGACACCAGACCCTTCTCAGTTGTAACGAGAGTGGGTCTGGGGAAGGTTCATCCACAGCCCATCGTCACCAGCGGACGTCGCTCAAATGTGTCTGGCGCAACTGGATAGACCCAAAACCAGTCAGAGCGACCATCATCGTGTAAAGCGCCTCAACGTTTCAACGTTTGAGATTGGTGCCTCGATTTGGAAAAATTGAATGGGCTCTTGGCCAGACGGACTTGCAGAGCAAATCTCAAATTTAAATTTGAATTTTTTACAACTCATTTTTACTTGCCCATTGTCGTTTATCCGGGAGTGACGCTGCCAAGATGGCGACGGCCGGCTCCGCCCACTTTGGGCTTCAGAAACACTACAGGTGATGTCATGGATGATGTCACGCACACTACACACATATATTTTTTACAGTCTCTGGATGAGACGTGGAGTAGGAGGATGAGCCTCTCAGGAGCCCGATGACCAGGTCGTGCTTCGCTCGTGACCTACAGTAAACTGCAGCGTGAGGTGCCAATGCTTGCATACCAAAATCTGCATATTACTGAAGAGCTCAATCATTTTTCTTGTTTCACAATCTGAATAATTTAATTGTCTTTTTTCGGCTCAGCATTCATTTTGTCGTCTATTCATTGGAGCCAATAAATTCTACTTTGTAACCATAGTGACGCGAACGGCGTCTCAACTATCAGTGCGGTAGACCATGTCAGTGTGTACGAGTATAAGCGTAGCTGCGCCTAGCCGTGGTTTAGATGGTGCAACAGGTGTAAATATTCATCGGAGAGTCCAACGTGGAGCTTAAACATCCAGCTGAAGAGAGAAGAGACACTCTACAGGGGAAGTCTTGCTCTTTTCCCAGCTGACCCGAAGCCCTGATGGCGCCATGGCGGAGGTGCCAGAAACAACAACAAATGTGGGCGGGGCTTGATTGTGTCTGTGAGGAATTGATTGGATGGTTGTGGTTTGCTATTGGCTGATCTCATGTGAGTGACAGGTTGCCCCGCCCACATCATCAGAGAAGAGAAGAGACGCTGCAAGAGGAACTGATTCAGATTCAAGATTATTAACACAATAAAGATGATGTGCACCGATAAATGATTTATAATAAACACTGCAGTATTACATACAATTGAGAATGGTCCATTATGATTTTATTGTGACTGTATGAATGAATCTTCAGACTTCAGGGGTTTCAGAGGCGCAGACGTAGAGTATGACTGTGGTATTGCTGTGATTCCCCGCAGTGATGCTGTGTGTAGAGCCGAGTGGAGGTCCGTCTCGGGCGTGTGTGTGTGTGTGTGTGTGTGTGTGTAGAGTGAGTGGAGGTCCGTCTCGGGCGTCTGTGTGTGTGTGTGTGTGTGTGTGTGTGTGTGTGTAGAGCGAGTGGAGGTCCGTCTCGGGCGTCTGTGTGTGTGTGTGTAGAGCGAGTGAAGGTCTGTCTCGGGCGTGTGTGTGTGTGTGTGTGTAGAGCGAGTGGAGGTCTGTCTCGGGCGTGTGTGTGTGTGTGTGTGTAGAGCCGAGTGGAGGTCCGTCTCGGGCGTGTGTGTGTGTGTGTGTGTGTAGAGTGAGTGGAGGTCCGTCTCGGGCGTCTGTGTGTGTGTGTGTGTGTGTGTGTAGAGCCGAGTGGAGGTCCGTCTCGGGCGTGTGTGTGTGTGTAGAGTGAGTGGAGGTCCGTCTCGGGCGTCTGTGTGTGTGTGTGTGTAGAGCGAGTGGAGGTCCGTCTCGGGCGTCTGTGTGTGTGTGTGTAGAGCGAGTGAAGGTCTGTCTCGGGCGTGTGTGTGTGTGTGTGTGTAGAGCGAGTGGAGGTCTGTCTCGGGCGTGTGTGTGTGTGTGTGTAGAGTGAGTGGAGGTCCGTCTCGGGCGTGCGTGTGTGTGTGTGTGTGTGTGTAGAGCCGAGTGGAGGTCCGTCTCGGGCGTCTGTGTGTGTGTGTGTGTGTGTGTGTGTGTGTGTGTGTGTGTGTAGAGCGAGTGGAGGTCCGTCTCGGGCGTCTGTGTGTGTGTGTGTGTGTGTGTGTAGAGCGAGTGGAGGTCCGTCTCGGGCGTGTGTGTGTGTGTGTGTGTGTGTAGAGCGAGTGGAGGTCTGTCTCGCTGTAGCCTGAGGAGATTATCAGATGCTGAAATGCTTCATTACCAAGTGAGCAGTAAATTATGTCCAAACCAATTATTGCTGTGTGTGTGTATGTGTGTGTGTGTGTGAGCGAGAGCGAGAGAGTGTGTGAGAGAGAGCGAGAGTGTGTGTGTGTGTGAGAGAGAGCAAGAGAGTGTGTGTGTGTGAGAGAGAGCGAGAGTGTGTGTGTGTGTGTGTGTGTGTGAGAGCGAGAGCGAGAGAGTGTGTGTGTGTGAGAGAGAGCGAGAGTGTGTGTGTGTGTGTGTGTGTGTGTGAGAGAGCGAGAGCGAGAGAGTGTGTGAGAGAGAGCGAGAGTGTGTGTGTGTGTGTGTGTGAGAGCGAGAGCGAGAGAGTGTGTGTGTGTGAGTGTGTGGGGTGTGTGTGTGTGAGAGAGAGCGAGAGTGTGTGTGTGTGTGTGAGAGCGAGAGCGAGAGAGTGTGTGTGTGTGAGAGAGAGCGAGAGTGTGTGTGTGTGTGAGAGAGAGCGAGAGTGTGTGTGTGTGTGAGAGAGAGCAAGAGAGTGTGTGTGTGTGAGAGAGAGCGAGAGAGTGTGTGTGTGTGAGAGAGAGCGAGAGTGTGTGTGTGTGTGTGTGTTGGGTGTGTGTGTGTGGGGGGGTACAACTATAGGCTACTTTAGTTATACTTTAGGGATAAAATGGTCTCCAGGAGTCATAGATATATATGTCCAGGAGTGAGCTAAAGTGGTGACGGCTTCAAGATGATCCAGAAATGAAGTAAATTATGTTCTCAAAACGTTTCCAGAAAACATTAATTTTGCATCGTTTATGGAGTGTGTTTTCCTGAAGCGTCTTTAGTTCGTCACTCTCAGAGAACATTCAAAAGTAACATTCCTAACCCATTCCCATAATGTTAGAAGAGTGGAATTTTCCCCTAACCCTTCACATAATAATGTTTAAAAATCATCTAAACTACGTTTTGAACATTCAGAGAATATTCAGAAATAACCTTTTCATAACTTAATAGGAACATTAGAAAAACTATCTCTTTTTTTCCTAACTTTGTAATTCTAATGGCTAAATAAACATAAAAGAAATTCAGAATGTTTTCTGTTAGAGTTATGATTCGGTCTGGGGAAATATGATTAATCAAATCAAATCAAGTATATTTGTATAGCGCTTTTCACAATACAGATTGTATCAAAGCAGCTTCACAGTATTAAATTAAAATAAAATAATACAACAAGGTTTGTTTCTAGTGGAATTTATTGATTGATAAAATAAAATTAAATATCCCCAAAATATCCCCAACTGAGCAAGCCAAAGGCAACAGTGGCAAGGAACCGAAAAACTCCATCAAGCGGCCTAATGGTGTCCTAAAACTCCATCAGGTGACCTAATGGAGAAAAAAAAAACCTTGGGAGAACCCAGGCTCAGTCGGGGGCCAGTTCTCCTCTGGCATTTATGAACTAGAGGCCGGATTGTAGTTTGAACTGTAAGATTAACAATATTATATGAATGCCTGGCTGAAGAGATGCGTCTTTAATCTAGTTTTAAACTGGGAGAGCGAGTCCGAGCAACGAACAGTATCAGGAAGACTATTCCAGAGTTTTGGAGCTAAATGTGAAAATGCTCTCCCTCCTTTGGTTGATCTGGATATCCTAGGTATGACCAAAAGCCTCGAATTTATTGATCTTAAAGAGCGCGATGGATTATAGGGTGATAGAAGATCCGTTAAATAGACTGGAGCTAAGCCGTTTAGGGCTTTATAAGTCAGTAGCAATACCATGTAATTAATACGGAACTTTATAGGTAACCAATGCAGTGATGATAAAATCGGTGTTATATGATCATATTTTCTTGATCTAGTAAGAACTCTAGCGGCTGCATTTTGGACTAACTGTAGCTTGTTTATTGAGGATGCAGGACAACCAGCTAATAAAGCATTACAGTAATCTAGTCTCGAGGTCATGAATGCATGAACTAACTTTTCTGCATCGGAAACTGATAGCATATTACGTAGCTTAGCAATGTTTCTAAGGTGGAAAAAGGCTGTTCTTGTAACATATGAAATGTGATTTTCAAAAGACAGGTTACAATCTAGTATAACACCCAGGTCTTTTACTGTAGAGGATAAAGTAACAGGACATCCTACGATGTCAAAGTTGTATTGTGAGAGGTTCTGTGGGCGGTTTTTTGAACCGATAAGTATTACCTCTGTCTTGTCTGGATTTAATAAAAGAAAATTACGCGTCATCCAATCTTTTATATCTTTAACACACTCTGTCAATTTGGATAATTTAGCGTTTTCATCCGGCCGTGATGAAATATATATTTGAGTGTCATCAGCATAACAATGGAAACTAATTCCATGTTTCCTTATAATATTTCCAAGTGGCATCATATATATTGAGAATAACAGAGGGCCCAACACAGATCCCTGCGGCACTCCATAGTTTACTGGAGTTATGATCGATTTTTCTCCATTTAAATAGACAAAATGGTAGCGGTCTGATAAGTATGATCTAAACCAGCTTAATGCTTGTCCTTGAACACCAGTATAATTTTGTAGTCGATCTAAGAGTATTGTGTGATCTATAGTATCGAACGCAGCACTTAGATCAAGTAAAACTAGTATTGAGATACAGCCTTGGTCAGAAGCTAAGAGTAAATCATTTGTGATTTTAACGAGCGCAGTTTCAGTGCTATGATGCGGCCTGAATCCAGACTGAAACTTTTCATAGATATCATTTTCTTGCAAGAAAGAGCCCAGTTGAGTGGACACAACTTTTTCTAGTATTTTAGACATAAATGGAAGATTTGAAATGGGTCTATAATTTGCTAGATTATTATGATCTAATTGTGGTTTCTTAATGAGAGGTTTTATAACTGCCAGTTTATATGTTCTTGGAACATGACCTAAAGATAAAGATGAGTTAATAATATTGAGGAGAGGCTCTTCCACTACAGGTAACACTTCTTTCAGTAGTTTAGTTGGTATAGGATCTAATAAACATGTTGTTGTTTTAGATGAAGTGATAAGTTTATTTAACTCTTTTTGTTCTATAGTTGTAAAGCACTGTAATTGTTCTTGCGGGGGGGAAAATTGAGGCTGAATTATAAGGTGCGATTGAGGATTGAATTCCGATGAGCAGGCTGAACTCTTTGAAAACGTTTGTGTAACAGAGGCTGATGAAATGGATGTGGAAGACGATGTTGATTTTGAAAAGGAAGCTAAATCTGTTTTCAAGATCCCAGTTAAAAGAAAGAAAAAAAGCTGTGGAAAAGCTTTTAAACAAGTAAAGAAAGATGAGGTTGGTAATGAGAATGTGGGTTCAGACAGTGATAGGGATTCCTCTGATTCAAACGTGTCTCAGGGTTCAAATCTGTCCATAAGTTCTCAAACTGAAAACTTGGTTTGCTTGTATAAAGCTGATGATATTAGTAAATTTCTGCAAGAAACAAAGGGATTGAAAGGAGTGCAAGTTGAAAACTTTTTCCCTGATTGTAAACAATTCATCAATGATGTAAGGTTTTTAATGAAAGAGGGAGCCTTTCAAGATGTGGAGATTTACCGTCTCAGAAAACTTGTGAACAAACTTAAAAAAAAAAAAAAATTATAAAGATGATGAGGCTGTCAACTTCTAAAATTCTGCCAAAAATTGTTTTTTTGGCAGCTCTTCTCATTTTTTTTTGTTCTGGTCTCTAAAACAAAAATGACAAATTTTAAAATCGGATCTTTAAACTTAAATGGTGCCAGAGATGGTCTTAAAAGAATGATGTTATTTGAGTTTATAAGGCAAAAGCAAACAGATATTCTGTTTTTACAAGAGACACACAGTGATTTTAAAAATGAGACCGATTGGAGAAGAGAATGGGACGGACAGATTGTCCTGAGTCACAAATCCTCTATTAGTGGAGGTGTTGCCGTTTTGTTTTCAAAACATTTTTTACCTCTGTCTTGTGAAGTTGAGGAAGGAATAAGTGGTCGTTTTTTAAAGGTCAAAGTGAAATTTGAGAAAGTCACTATGGTGCTTTTGAGGGATTAGAAAGAGTTATTTTCTTTGATAAGGTGGATGCTGTCTTGAAAGATTTAAATCCAGAAGATATGTTATTTTTAGGTGGAGATTTTAATTGTACTGCTAATGATAAGTTAGATAGGAATCATATAGAGCCGCAGAAAACACTTATACAACTAATTGAAACTCATGATTTATGTGATATATGGAGAAATATGAATCAAGATGTCAGACAGTTTACTTGGGCTCATAGTACTGAACATACTATCTCCTTGGCATGACTTGATAGAATTTATAGTGTTCAACATCAAAGTAATCTTTTTACATTTTGTAAAATTATTCCAGTGGGGTTTTCTGATCACAGTTTAGTTCTGTGCAGTGTTTCAATGAAGTGTGTGAAGTATAAGAGTGCATACTGGGTCTTTAATACTTCATTGTTAAATGATAAAAATTTTATGGATAGTTTTAAATTTTTTTGGGAAACTTTTACGCAGCAAAAACATTTTTATGCTTCTTTACTGCAATGGTGGCACTGCGGTAAAGTTCTTATTAAGGATTTTTGTCAAAAGTACACTGAATGTTACTCGTGACATAGCCCAATCAATGAAGACTTTAGAAACAGAAATTATTGTTTTGCAGGATTTATTAGCATCTAAAAAAAATAGAAAACACATTGATGGTTTAAAGGGAAAAAAAGCAATTCTGGTAGACCTGTTGGGAGTCAAAGCACAGGGAGCTTTAGTCCATTCACGGTTTCAAACACAAATGGACATTCCCTCAAAATTATTTTTTAATTTGGAAATGAAAAAAGGTCAAAGTAAAGTGATGCATACTTTACGCTCAGCTACAGGACAAGAGCTAACGGAGCCTGCTGACATACGTAGCTGTGATGTAGAGTTTTGTTCAGACCTTTATAAATCTGAACTGAGGGAATGGGGTGCAGATGCTGAGAGTTTCCTTGAAGGACTGCCAAAGGTGGACGAAGAGTCCAACAATGAACTACGACAGACTTTGTCAGTACAAGAGCTTTATTCTGCCATGATGAGCATGGAAAATGGTAAATCTCCAGGGATTGACGGGCTACCTGTTGAGTTTTACAAGGCTCTATGGCCCGTCATAGGAGAAGATCTGCTGACAGTCTGGAAAGAGGGCTATTGCCTGTAAGCTGCAGAAGAGCACTCATCACACTGTTACCTAAGAAAGGTGATCTTCAGTGCATCGGAAACTGCCGCCCTGTTTCGCTCTTATGTTCAGAATACAAAATCTAAAAGTTTGGCTATAAGACTTAGTAAAGTTTTAAGTAAATTGATACATTCAGACCAGTCTTACTGTATTCCCAACAGGTCTATTTTTGATAATATTACTTTAATTAGAGATGTTTTGGATGCTTCTAAACTCCTGGGAATTAACTCTCATTTCTCTTGATCAAGAGCTTTTCGACAGAGTTGAACATTTGTTTTTATGGAAAACTTTGGAGGCTTTTGGTTTTAGCCATTCTTTTATATCCATGATTAGGGCTGTGTGTTGTAACATTGAGAGTGTTCTTAAGATTAATGGTGGTTTGTGTGCTCCGTTTAAAGTTAAAGAGGGGAGTTAGATGTGCCATGTCTGGTATGTTGTATTCCCTTGCAATCGAACCTTTACTTCAAAAGTTACGAGCTCATTTAACAGGTCTGAATTTCCCTGGTTGTAATAATTCTTTACATCTTTCCACCTATGCTGATGATGTTATTGTTTTTGTAAATGGAAAAGAGGATGTTATCAAGTTAGAAAAAATAGTTAATGATTTTAAATGTGTTTCCTCTGCCAAAGTCAATTGGAGGAAAAGTGAAGCTCTACTAGTGGGAAATTGGAGTGGAGATCTTCCCGCTTTACCTGGAGGATTGATTTGGAAAAGAGGAGGTTTAAAATACATCGGTGTCTATCTAGGAGATGAACATTTCATTAGGAAAAATTGGGAAGGTCTATTTGAGAAAATAAAAGGTCGATTGAAAAAATGGAAATGGTTGCTCCCTCAGATATCTTATAGAGGACGTATTCTTATAATTAATAATCTTGTGGCATCTTCATTATGGCATAAACTTGCTTGTGTGGACCCTCCAAATGGACTCCTTGTCAATATTCAAAGAGAACTGGTGAACTTTTTCTGGGACAAGTATCATTGGACTCCTCAAAGCATTCTGTTTTAGCCCAAAGAGGAAGGAGGTCAAGGTCTGGTTAATCTCGCAAGAAATATGTACAGAAACTTTTAATGGGACCTTATTCTCTTGTGTGGAGACCATTGGCTTTAAGCATCTTGAGAAGAGTGGGCAATATGGAAGTGGATTTAACTTTATGTTTAATGGATCATAAAAGACTGAATTTTACTGGAATTCCCCTTTTTTATCAAAACTTGTTTCTCTTTAAACAGCAGTGGATGGAACCAGCAACTTCTCTTTATTGGTTGTTGGAAGAACCAGTTGTATTTGGAGCTAGATTTGATGCTTCAGGACAAGATGTTCCTGGTCTAACTGATATTCTATGTAATAAAAAGCTTTTTAAGCTTAAAAACATTATAAATGAATCAGGATATAATTTATTGAGAGCTGAAAAAGTTGCTATCCTTTTAGGAGTTAGATCAATACGTTTTGAAGAAGTTTCTTGACAAACTAACTAAAATTTTAACTGTTGAAGAGAAGTTACTTTTAGAAGACTTTGGTGCAGGGACTTTAATCCCTGATAGTAAAGATCTTTTTCCAGATCTTCAAATTTGCCCTGTAATAGAGGAGTCTGGTCTTAATAGCCCCTTGTTAAAAAAGTGGAATTAATGAGTATATTGATTTTTGTACAGTTGAAGGGAAATTTTTATATAAATGTATTGTGAAAGCTATTCATCAGCATAATTTAAGTATTAAAACAGATACAGTATGGAGAGAGAAATTAGGAATCAACTCTGAAACTAAACCTGTTTGGCGAGCACTTTACAAACCACCATTAAAAAAAAACTTTGCTGTAAATGCCTCTGTGTCTATTTTAAACCCCACTGTAAGTGATGAATGTCCTTTTTGTCTAGAAC
>NC_139975.1:304825-312325 GCF_963993115.1 Abramis brama
CTATTGGGTTTAGGTCTGGAGACTGGCTAGGCCACGGCAGAACCTTGATATGCTTCTTACAGAGCCACTCCTTGGTTATCCTGGCTGTGTGCTTCGGGTCATTGTCATGTTGGAAGACCCAGCCTCGACCCATCTTCAATGCTCTAACTGAGGGAAGGAGGTTGTTCCCCAAAATCTCGCAATACATGGCCCCGGTCATCCTCTCCTTAATACAGTGCAGTCGCCCTGTCCCATGTGCAGAAAAACACCCCCAAAGCATGATGCTACCACCCCCATGCTTCACAGTAGGGATGGTGTTCTTGGGATGGTACTCATCATTCTTCTTCCTCCAAACACGTTTAGTGGAATTATGACCAAAAAGTTCTATTTTGGTCTCATCTGACCACATGACTTTCTCCCATGACTGCTCTGGATCATCCAAATGGTCATTGGCAAACTTAAGACGGGCCTTGACATGTGCTGGTTTAAGCAGGGGAACCTTCCGTGCCATGCATGATTTCAAACCATGACGTCTTAGTGTATTACCAACAGTAACCTTGGAAACGGTGGTCCCAGCTCTTTTCAGGTCATTGACCAGCTCCTCCCGTGTAGTTCTGGGCTGATTTCTCACCTTTCTTAGGATCATTGAGACCCCACGAGGTGAGATCTTGCATGGAGCCCCAGTCCGAGGGAGATTGACAGTCATGTTTAGCTTCTTCCATTTTCTAATGATTGCTCCAACAGTGGACCTTTTTTCACCAAGCTGCTTGGCAATTTCCCCGTAGCCCTTTCCAGCCTTGTGGAGGTGTACAATTTTGTCTCTAGTGTCTTTGGACAGCTCTTTGGTCTTGGCCATGTTAGTAGTTGGATTCTTACTGATTGTATGGGGTGGACAGGTGTCTTTATGCAGCTAACGACCTCAAACAGGTGCATCTAATTTAGGATAATAAATGGAGTGGAGGTGGACATTTTAAAGGCAGACTAACAGGTCTTTGAGGGTCAGAATTCTAGCTGATAGACAGGTGTTCAAATACTTATTTGCAGCTGTATCATACAAATAAATAGTTAAAAAATCATATATTGTGATTTCTGGATATTTTTTTTTAGATTATGTCTCTCACAGTGGACATGCACCTACGATGACAATTTCAGACCCCTCCATGATTTCCCCGTGTGGAGAACTTGCAAAATAGCAGGGTGTTCAAATACTTATTTTCCTCACTGTATGTGTGTGTGTGTGTGTGTGTGTGTGTGTATATATATATATATATATATATATATATTATTCATAAAAAATTCTAGGGGTATCAATAAACGTGTTTTGGAGAAAAACAATTATTTCATAATGTGATTTCCCCCCCACTTTCAATTCTTTTACTTCAATGAAAGGTTTGATTTTTGATTTTTCTCTGTGATTGAACAGAACTCAGAGGAAGTTTTGCATGAGATGTGAAGAATGTGAATTGATTCAGATTATAATTATATAAGTCTGACTTTTTATCTCATAATTATGATTTTATTTGTCTGACTATTAATCTCAGACTTTTTAATGTCATAATTACATTTTAGTGTGTCGAGGAGTGTGTCGAGGAGTGTGTCGAGTGCAGTGCAGCACACTGAAAGTTTAGAGAGCCTTTGCTCTTGCTCGCAACGGGGCTTACTTGACAACAAGTTCATATATTCTAACGAATAGAAATAACCTTAAATAATGTATCTATCCGTCTCTTATGTGTACAGTTACTTTCAGAGTGGACGCGCAAGTGGTTGCCGTGGTAATGAATATTTCCAAAATTCCCCAGCTTAACTTCCCATGGAAATTTACCGGAAACTTTCCGCCCCCTTTGCATATATATATATTATTCATAAAAAATTCTAGGGGTATCAATAAACGTGTTTTGGAGAAAAACAATTATTTCATAATGTGATTTCCCCCCCACTTTCAATTCTTTTACTTCAATGAAAGGTTTGATTTTTGCCAATTTTTAAAATGAAATATCAAAAGGATAAATGATGCAGATTTTTTATTTTTTTTTACAGCCATTTTTGATCATACTTACCCAGGGGTATGACTAATTCTGAGCACGACTGTATATATGTGTATATCTGATGTGTGTGTGTGTGTATATGTGTGTTTGTGTGTGTGTGTGTGTGTGTCTATCTGATGTGTCTGTGTGTGTGATGAACATGTTTCTCTGTGATTGAACAGAACTCAGAGGAAGTTTTGCATGAGATGTGAAGAATGTGAATTGATTCAGATTATAATTATATAAGTCTGACTTTTTATCTCATAATTATGATTTTATTTGTCTGACTATTAATCTCAGACTTTTTAATGTCATAATTACATTTTAGTGTGTCGAGGAGTGTGTCGAGGAGTGTGTCGAGTGCAGTGCAGCACACTGAAAGTTTAGAGAGCCTTTGCTCTTGCTCGCAACGGGGCTTACTTGACAACAAGTTCATATATTCTAACGAATAGAAATAACCTTAAATAATGTATCTATCCGTCTCTTATGTGTACAGTTACTTTCAGAGTGGACGCGCAAGTGGTTGCCGTGGTAATGAATATTTCCAAAATTCCCCAGCTTAACTTCCCATGGAAATTTACCGGAAACTTTCCGCCCCCTTTGCAACCCTATTGAGGAGCGTGTTGAGGAGCGTGTTGAGGCGCGTGTTGAGGCGCGTGTTGAGGAGCGTGTTGAGGAGCGTGTTGAGGAGCGTGTTGAGGAGCGTGTTGAGGAGCGTGTTGAGGAGCGTGTTGAGGAGCGTGTTGAGGAGCGTGTTGAGGCGCGTGTTGAGGCGCGTGTTGAGGAGCGAGGAGCGTGTCGAGGAGCGTGTCGAGAAGCGTGTTGAGGAGCGTGTTGAGGAGCGTGTTGAGGCGCGTGTTGAGGAGCGTGTTGAGGAGCGTGTTGAGGCGCGTGTAGAGGCGCGTGTAGAGGCGCGTGTAGAGGCGCGTGTCGAGGCGCGTGTCGAGGCGCGTGTCGAGGCGCGTGTCGAGGAGCGTGTCGAGGAGCGTGTCGAGGAGCGTGTCGAGGCGCGTGTCGAGGCGCGTGTCGAGGCGCGTGTCGAGGCGCGTGTCGAGGAGCGTGTCGAGGAGCGTGTCGAGGAGCGTGTCGAGGCGCGTGTCGAGGCGCGTGTCGAGGCGCGTGTCGAGGCGCGTGTCGAGGAGCGAGGAGCGTGTCGAGGCGCGTGTCGAGGAGCGTGTCGAGGAGCGTGTAGAGGCGCGTGTCGAGGCGCGTGTCGAGGCGCGTGTCGAGGCGCGTGTCGAGGAGCGTGTCGAGGAGCGTGTCGAGGAGCGTGTCGAGGAGCGTGTCGAGGAGCGTGTCGAGGAGCGTGTCGAGGAGCGTGTCGAGGAGCGAGGAGCGTGTCGAGGAGTGTTGAGGAGAGTGTTGAGGCGCGTGTTGAGGCGCGTGTTGAGGCGCGTGTTGAGGCGCGTGTTGAGGCGCGTGTTGAGGCGCGTGTTGAGGCGCGTGTTGAGGCGCGTGTTGAGGAGCGTGTTGAGGAGCGTGTTGAGGAGAGTGTTGAGGAGCGTGTTGAGGAGCGAGGCGCGTGTTGAGGCGCGAGGAGCGTGTTGAGGAGCGTGTTGAGGCGCGTGTTGAGGCGCGTGTTGAGGCGCGTGTTGAGGCGCGTGTTGAGGCGCGTGTTGAGGAGAGTGTTGAGGAGCGTGTTGAGGAGCGAGGCGCGTGTTGAGGCGCGAGGAGCGTGTTGAGGAGCGTGTTGAGGCGCGTGTTGAGGCGCGTGTTGAGGCGCGTGTTGAGGAGCGTGTTGAGGAGCGTGTTGAGCGTGTTGAGGCGCGTGTTGAGGCGCGTGTTGAGGCGCGTGTTGAGGAGCGTGTTGAGGCGCGTGTTGAGGAGCGTGTTGAGGAGCGAGGCGCGTGTTGAGGCGCGAGGAGCGTGTTGAGGAGCGTGTTGAGGCGCGTGTTGAGGCGCGTGTTGAGGAGCGAGGCGCGTGTTGAGGCGCGAGGAGCGTGTTGAGGAGCGTGTTGAGGTGCGTGTTGAGGAGCGTGTTGAGGCGCGTGTTGAGGAGCGTGTTGAGGAGCGAGGAGCGTGTTGAGGAGCGTGTTGAGGCGCGTGTTGAGGAGCGTGTTGAGGCGCGTGTTGAGGCGAGTGTTGAGGAGCGTGTCGAGGCGCGTGTTGAGGCGCGTGTCGAGGCGCGTGTCGAGGCGCGTGTCGAGGCGCGTGTCGAGGAGCGTGTCGAGGAGCGTGTCGAGGCGCGTGTCGAGGCGCGTGTCGAGGCGCGTGTCGAGGAGCGTGTCGAGGAGCGTGTCGAGGAGCGTGTCGAGGCGCGTGTCGAGGCGCGTGTCGAGGCGCGTGTCGAGGAGCGTGTCGAGGAGCGTGTCGAGGAGCGAGGAGCGTGTCGAGGAGCGTGTCGAGGAGCGTGTCGAGGCGCGTGTCGAGGAGCGTGTCGAGGAGCGTGTCGAGGAGCGTGTCGAGGAGCGTGTAGAGGCGCGTGTCGAGGCGCGTGTCGAGGCGCGTGTCGAGGCGCGTGTCGAGGCGCGTGTCGAGGAGCGTGTCGAGGAGCGTGTCGAGGAGCGTGTCGAGGCGCGTGTCGAGGCGCGTGTCGAGGCGCGTGTCGAGGCGCGTGTCGAGGCGCGTGTCGAGGAGCGTGTCGAGGAGCGAGGAGCGTGTCGAGGAGCGTGTCGAGGAGCGTGTCGAGGAGCGTGTCGAGGAGCGTGTCGAGGAGCGTGTCGAGGAGCGTGTCGAGGAGCGTGTCGAGGCGCGTGTTGAGGCGCGTGTTGAGGAGCGTGTTGAGGAGCGAGGCGCGTGTTGAGGCGCGAGGAGCGTGTTGAGGAGCGTGTTGAGGCGCGTGTTGAGGAGCGTGTTGAGTAGCGTGTTGAGGAGTGTGTTGAGGCGCGTGTTGAGGCGCGTGTTGAGGAGCGTGTTGAGGAGCGTGTTGAGGAGCGTGTTGAGGAGCGTGTTGAGGAGCGTGTTGAGGAGCGTGTTGAGGAGCGTGTTGAGGAGAGTGTTGAGGAGTGTGTTGAGGAGCGAGGCGCGTGTTGAGGCGCGAGGAGCGTGTTGAGGAGCGTGTTGAGGCGCGTGTTGAGGCGCGTGTTGAGGCGCGTGTTGAGGCGCGTGTTGAGGAGCGTGTTGAGGAGCGAGGCGCGTGTTGAGGCGCGAGGCGCGTGTTGAGGAGCGTGTTGAGGCGCGTGTTGAGGCGCGTGTTGAGGCGCGTGTTGAGGAGCGTGTTGAGGCGCGTGTTGAGGAGCGTGTTGAGGAGCGTGTTGAGGAGAGTGTTGAGGAGTGTGTTGAGGCGCGTGTTGAGGAGAGTGTTGAGGAGCGTGTTGAGGCGCGTGTTGAGGCGCGTGTTGAGGAGCGTGTTGAGGCGCGTGTTGAGGCGCGTGTTGAGGAGCGTGTTGAGGCGCGTGTTGAGGCGCGTGTTGAGGAGCGTGTTGAGGCGCGTGTTGAGGCGCGTGTTGAGGAGCGTGTTGAGGAGAGTGTTGAGGAGCGTGTTGAGGAGTGTGTTGAGGCGCGTGTTGAGGCGCGTGTTGAGGCGCGTGTTGAGGAGTGTGTTGAGGCGCGTGTTGAGGAGCGTGTTGAGGAGAGTGTTGAGGAGCGTGTTGAGGAGAGTGTTGAGGCGCGTGTTGAGGCGCGTGTTGAGGCGCGTGTTGAGGCGCGTGTTGAGGAGCGTGTTGAGGAGCGTGTTGAGGAGCGTGTTGAGGCGCGTGTTGAGGAGCGTGTTGAGGAGCGTGTTGAGGAGCGTGTTGAGGAGAGTGTTGAGGCGCGTGTTGAGGAGCGTGTTGAGGCGCGTGTTGAGGAGCGTGTTGAGGAGCGTGTTGAGGAGCGTGTTGAGGAGAGTGTTGAGGAGTGTGTTGAGGCGCGTGTTGAGGAGCGTGTTGAGGAGCGTGTTGAGGAGTGTGTTGAGGCGCGTGTTGAGGAGCGTGTTGAGGAGCGTGTTGAGGCGCGTGTTGAGGAGCGTGTTGAGGCGCGTGTTGAGGAGAGTGTTGAGGAGCGTGTTGAGGAGCGTGTTGAGGAGCGTGTTGAGGCGCGTGTTGAGGCGCGTGTTGAGGAACGAGGAGCGTGTTGAGGCGCGTGTTGAGGCGCGTGTTGAGGAGCGTGTTGAGGAGAGTGTTGAGGCGCGTGTTGAGGAGCGTGTTGAGGAGCGTGTTGAGGCGCGTGTTGAGGCGCGTGTTGAGGCGCGTGTTGAGGAGAGTGTTGAGGAGCGTGTTGAGGCGCGTGTTGAGGAGCGAGGAGCGTGTTGAGGCGCGTGTTGAGGCGCGTGTTGAGGAGCGTGTTGAGGAGCGTGTTGAGGCGCGTGTTGAGGCGCGTGTTGAGGCGAGTGTTGAGGAGCGTGTTGAGGCGCGTGTTGAGGAGCGTGTTGAGGAGCGTGTTGAGGCGCGTGTTGAGGCGAGTGTTGAGGAGCGTGTTGAGGCGCGTGTTGAGGCGCGTGTTGAGGAACGAGGAGCGTGTTGAGGCGCGTGTTGAGGAGCGTGTTGAGGAGAGTGTTGAGGCGCGTGTTGAGGCGCGTGTTGAGGAACGAGGAGCGTGTTGAGGCGCGTGTTGAGGCGCGTGTTGAGGAGCGTGTTGAGGAGCGTGTTGAGGAGAGTGTTGAGGCGCGTGTTGAGGCGCGTGTTGAGGAACGAGGAGCGTGTTGAGGCGCGTGTTGAGGCGCGTGTTGAGGAGCGTGTTGAGGAGCGTGTTGAGGCGCGTGTTGAGGCGCGTGTTGAGGAACGAGGAGCGTGTTGAGGCGCGTGTTGAGGCGCGTGTTGAGGAGCGTGTTGAGGAGAGTGTTGAGGAGTGTGTGGAGGCGCGTGTTGAGGAGCGTGTTGAGGAGCGTGTTGAGGAGCGTGTTGAGGCGCGTGTTGAGGCGCGTGTTGAGGCGCGTGTTGAGGAGAGTGTTGAGGAGCGTGTTGAGGCGCGTGTTGAGGAGCGAGGAGCGTGTTGAGGCGCGTGTTGAGGCGCGTGTTGAGGAGCGTGTTGAGGCGCGTGTTGAGGCGAGTGTTGAGGAGCGTGTTGAGGCGCGTGTTGAGGAGCGTGTTGAGGAGCGTGTTGAGGCGCGTGTTGAGGCGAGTGTTGAGGAGCGTGTTGAGGAGCGTGTTGAGGCGCGTGTTGAGGCGCGTGTTGAGGAGCGTGTTGAGGCGCGTGTTGAGGCGCGTGTTGAGGAGAGTGTTGAGGCGCGTGTTGAGGAGCGTGTTGAGGAGCGTGTTGAGGCGCGTGTTGAGGCGCGTGTTGAGGAGCGTGTTGAGGCGCGTGTTGAGGCGAGTGTTGAGGAGCGTGTTGAGGAGCGTGTTGAGGCGCGTGTTGAGGCGCGTGTTGAGGAGCGTGTTGAGGCGCGTGTTGAGGCGCGTGTTGAGGAGCGTGTTGAGGCGCGTGTTGAGGCGCGTGTTGAGGAGCGTGTTGAGGAGCGTGTTGAGGAGCGTGTTGAGGCGCGTGTTGAGGCGCGTGTTGAGGCGCGTGTTGAGGCGCGTGTTGAGGCGCGTGTTGAGGAGCGTGTTGAGGCGCGTGTTGAGGCGCGTGTTGAGGCGCGTGTTGAGGAGCGTGTTGAGGAGCGTGTTGAGGAGAGTGTTGAGGAGCGTGTTGAGGCGCG
>NC_139975.1:324825-329825 GCF_963993115.1 Abramis brama
GAGAATGAGTGTGAGTGTGAGAATGAATGTGTGTGAGAGTGAGTGAGAGAGTGAGAATGAGTGTGAGTGTGAGAATGAATGTGTGTGAGAGTGAGAATGAGTGTGTGTGTGAGAGAGTGAGTGAGAGAGTGAGAATGAGTGTGAGAATGAGTGTGTGTGTGAGAGAGTGTGTGTGAGAGTGAGTGAGTGAGAATGAGTGTGAGAATGAATGTGTGTGAGAGTGAGAATGAGTGTGTGTGTGAGAGAGTGAGTGAGAGAGTGAGAATGAGTGTGTGTGTGAGAGAGAGTGAGAATGAGTGTGTGAGTGAGTGAGTGAGTGAGTGTGTGTGTGAGTGTGTGTGAGAGTGAGTGAGTGTGTAAGAGGGAGTGTGTGAGTGTGTGTGAGAGTGAGTGAGTGTGTGAGAGGGAGTGTCGTCCAGTATCCGCTGAAAACACTCGTTTGAGAGGTGTGACTGAGTGTGTGAGAGTGTGTGTTTGTGAGTGTGTTTGTGACTGTGTGTGTGTGTGTTCGTGTGTGTGTGTGTTCCTGATCAGTGGTTTGAGAGTAAACGTTGCTGCAGTTTCTCGTTTCTCTGAGTGTTTCGCAGTGATCTAAACTCCCGCTGAACGAGTCAACCTCAGACATCCAGGTGAGATCAATAATTACAACTATAAATCATAACTGAACCTTCAATACTGTCTGAAAACAATTACTTAAACTTTGTTTAAAAAAAAAAAGTTTGTGGTCAGTAAAATAAATAAGTTAATATTTTTATTCATCAATGATGCTTTAAACTGATCAAAAGTAAAGACATTTATAATGGTTACAAAATATTCTATTTCAGATTAATGCTGTTCTTTTGAACTTTATATTCATCAAAGAATCCTGAAAAATAAAATAAAATATGAAGCAGCACAACAGTTTTCAACACTGATAATAATCATAAATGTTTCTTGAGCATCAAATCCTCATATTAGAGTGATTTCTGAAGGATCATGTGACACTGAAGACTGGAGTAATGATGCTGAAAATTCAGCTTTGATCACAGGAATAAATTACACTTTACTTTATATTCACATAGAAAACAGATGACTCACACTCTCACACTCACACTCACTCACACACTCTCACACACACTCACTCACTCTCACACACTCTCACACTCATACTCACACACTCACTCACTCTCACACACTCACACTCACACACTCACTCTCACACACTCTCACACTCACTCTCACACTCACACTCTCACTCACACTCACACACACACTCACTCACACACACTCACTCACTCTCACACACTCACACTCACTCTCTCACTCACACTCACACACACACTCACTCACACACACTCACTCACTCTCACACACTCTCACACTCACTCTCACACTCACACTCTCACTCACACTCACACACACACTCACTCACACACACTCACTCACTCTCACACACTCACACTCTCACTCTCACACACTCACTCACACACTCACTCTCACACTCACTCTCACACTCACTCTCACACTCACTCTCACACTCACTCTCACACTCACTCTCACACTCACTCTCACACTCACTCACACACTCTCACACACACTCACTCTCACACACACTCACACTCACACACTCACTCTCACACACTCACTCACTCTCACACACACTCACTCTCACACACACTCACTCTCACACACACTCACTCTCACACACACTCACACTCACACTCACACACTCTCACACTCACTCTCACACTCTCTCACACACTCTCTCACACACACTCTCACACACACACTCTCACACTCACTCACACTCACTCACACTCACTCACACTCTCTCACTCACACTCTCACACTCACACTCTCACACTCACACTCACACTCACACTCACACACTCTCACACACACACTCACTCACACACACTCACTCACTCTCACACACTCACACTCACACACTCACTCACACACACTCTCACACTCACTCTCACACACTCACTCTCACACACTCACTCTCACACACACACTCTCACACTCACTCTCACACACTCACTCTCACACACTCACTCTCACACTCACTCTCACACACTCACTCTCACACTCACTCTCACACTCACTCACACACTCTCACACACACTCACTCTCACACACACTCACACTCACACACTCACTCTCACACACTCACTCACTCTCACACACACTCACTCTCACACACACTCACTCTCACACACACTCACACTCACACTCACACACTCTCACACTCACTCTCACACTCTCTCACACACTCTCTCACACACACTCTCACACACACACTCTCACACACTCTCACACTCACTCACACTCACTCACACTCACTCACACTCACTCACACTCACTCACACTCTCTCACTCACACTCTCACACTCACACTCTCACACTCACACTCACACTCACACTCACACACTCTCACACACACACTCACTCACACACACTCACTCACTCTCACACACTCACACTCACACACTCACTCACACACACTCTCACACTCACTCTCACACACTCACTCTCACACACACACTCTCACACTCACTCTCACACACTCACTCTCACACACTCACTCTCACACTCACTCTCACACACTCACTCTCACACTCACTCTCACACTCACTCTCACACTCACTCACACTCATACTCACACACTCACTCACTCTCACACGCTCACACACTCTCACACACTCACTCACTCTCACACACTCACACACACACTCTCACACTCACTCTCACACACGTCTTTCTGCTATATTTATGGTGTTTCACAGAGCAGAAGCTCATGTCTCAGTGTCGCTCTGCAGGGTCTTCATGGCTCGTCCCCAGAGTGCGCCGCTGCTGCACAGGCCCTCAGTGTGAGACACACACACCGCTGATGAAGATGATGATGATGATGATGATGCGGGTCGGGCCGGTGCTGAGACTCCAGCTGATGATGATGATGATGATGATGATGAAGGTCTGCAGTGAGACACACACACT
Organism: Abramis brama; assembly: GCF_963993115.1. Lineage (NCBI taxonomy): Eukaryota > Metazoa > Chordata > Actinopteri > Cypriniformes > Leuciscidae > Abramis > Abramis brama. Next base: position 327,805 of record NC_139975.1, read on the forward strand.
GATGATGATGATGAAGAAGAGTCTCCAGGCCTGCAGTGAGACACACACGAGTGTGAGCTTCGGTGTCTGCGCAGAACTGCGGTGCGTGTGAAGCTCTTCCCGCACGAGTCGCAGGCGTACGGACGCTCACCGGTGTGAGAACGCATGTGACGCTGGAGATCCCCGGAGCCAGCGAAACACTTCCCTGAAACACACACACACACACGCAGTTTTAGTTCTGTTTCAAACAGCAATAAACAGGCAAAGTGTGTGTGTGTGTGAGTGTGAGTGAGTGTGTGAGTGTATGAGAGAGTGAGTGTGTTTGTGTGTGTGTGTGTTACCGCAGGTCTGGCAGCAGTAGGGTTTGTCTCCGCTGTGTCTGAGTTTGTGTTTGAAGAGTTTTCTCTGCATGTTGAAGGATTTCCCGCACTGCTCACAGGTGAACTCCTTCTCTGTGCTGTGAGTCTTCTTGTGCTCCTTCAGATTGCTGAAGTTACTGAAGCCTGTCGACACAGACACTCATGTGAGGGTGAGATCAGTCGTTCAACACACACACACACACACTCTCTCTCTCTCTCTCTCTCTCTCTCTCTCTCTCACACACACACACACACACTCTCTCACACACACACACTCTCTCACTCACTCACACACACACACCTCGTCCACAGATGTCACACAGGTGTGGTCGGGCTCCTGAGTGGATGATGATGTGTCGCTGAACATCGCCTGACGCCGCAAAACTGAACACAGTGAGTGAGCCGTCAATCAAATCATCACAGTGCAATAAGACAATATGTATTAGAAGTTTTAGAAATTTAGTTTAAATATGCATATAAGACATTGCCTAATTAAAATTTCCAGAACATTAATCTGAACATTGGATAAAGCCAGGTTCAAAATTCTTGTTTGAGTTTGTTGACACATTAGAGTTGAAGGTTTCTGCAGAAGGGATTCTGGATTTCTCTGTCAACAGCCGAGAAAAGACATTTTCATTTTCTGTTTTAGGAATAAAATGTTGTATAAATCAGTGTGAATGACAAATGAACAAACCCCTCTGTAAAAACCTTCAGATTATAGATATGAATGAAACTGTAAGTTTTGGTGTATATAAGTGTTACTGGAGTGGACAAAAAAACTTTTAAAGATACGTATCGTAATAGAAATCTACAGACGCCAATAGATAAAGTGCAACAAAATGTGTATTTTGGATGTTTTCTGCAAATGTCCAGCAAAATAGACCCAGATCTCAGAACACTGGATTACTCTGTAAAACTGGGAATCACACAGAAACACACAGAAACACACAGAATCACACAGAAACACACAGAAACACACAGAATCACACAGAAACACACAGAATCACACAGAAACACACAGAAACACACAGAAACACACAGAAACACACAGAATCACACAGAAACACACAGAAACACACAGAATCACACAGAAACACACAGAAACACACAGAAACACACAGAATCACACAGAAACACACAGAAACACACAGAAACACACAGAAACACACAGAAACACACAGAATCACACAGAAACACACAGAAACACACAGAAACACACAGAATCACACAGAAACACACAGAATCACACAGAATCACACAGAAACACACAGAATCACACAGAAACACACAGAAACACACAGAAACACACAGAAACACACAGAATCACACAGAATCACACAGAATCACACAGAAACACACAGAAACACACAGAATCACACAGAAACACACAGAAACACACAGAAACACACAGAATCACACAGAAACACACAGAATCACACAGAAACACACAGAAACACACAGAAACACACAGAATCACACAGAATCACACAGAAACACACAGAATCACACAGAAACACACAGAATCACACAGAAACACACAGAATCACACAGAAACACACAGAAACGAGGCGCGTGTTTCTAAGAGTGCAGAAACATGAAAACAATGTTTTAAAACCTGCAGACGTTTGTGTGTCTTTCAGCCTTCCTGCTGATGCACATGAAGATGAACACACACACATGAAG
>NC_139975.1:334825-344825 GCF_963993115.1 Abramis brama
TTTGGGAAGAGTTACATGAATGTTTGGGGGGAGTTACATGAATGTTTGGGAAGCGTTACATGAATGTTTGGGGAGAGTTACATGAATGTTTGGGGGCAGTTACATGAATGTTTGGGGGGAGTTACATGAATGTTTGGGAAGCGTTACATGAATGTTTGGGGAGAGTTACATGAATGTTTGGGGGGAGTTACATGAATGTTTGGGGGGAGTTACATGAATGTTTGGGAAGCGTTACATGAATGTTTGGGGAGAGTTACATGAATGTTTGGGGGGAGTTACATGAATGTTTGGGGGGAGTTACATGAATGTTTGGGAAGCGTTACATGAATGTTTGGGAAGCGTTACATGAATGTTTGGGGAGAGTTACATGAATGTTTGGGGGGAGTTACATGAATGTTTGGGGGGAGTTACATGAATGTTTGGGAAGCGTTACATGAATGTTTGGGGGGAGTTACATGAATGTTTGGGAAGCGTTACATGAATGTTTGGGGGGAGTTACATGAATGTTTGGGAAGCGTTACATGAATGTTTGGGGGGAGTTACATGAATGTTTGGGAAGCGTTACATGAATGTTTGGGAAGCGTTACATGAATGTTTGGGGAGAGTTACATGAATGTTTGGGAAGAGTTACATGAATGTTTGGGGGGAGTTACATGAATGTTTGGGGGGAGTTACATGAATGTTTGGGAAGAGTTACATGAATGTTTGGGGGGAGTTACATGAATGTTTGGGGGGAGTTACATGAATGTTTGGGAAACGTTACATGAATGTTTGGGGGGAGTTACATGAATGTTTGGAAAGCGTTACATGAATGTTTGGGGGGAGTTACATGAATGTTTGGGGGGAGTTACATGAATGTTTGGGAAGCGTTACATGAATGTTTGGGGAGAGTTACATGAATGTTTGGGGAGAGTTACATGAATGTTTGGGAAGAGTTACATGAATGTTTGGGGGGAGTTACATGAATGTTTGGGAAGCGTTACATGAATGTTTGGGGAGAGTTACATGAATGTTTGGGGGGAGTTACATGAATGTTTGGGGGGAGTTACATGAATGTTTGGGAAGCGTTACATGAATGTTTGGGAAGCGTTACATGAATGTTTGGGGAGAGTTACATGAATGTTTGGGGGGAGTTACATGAATGTTTGGGGGGAGTTACATGAATGTTTGGGAAGCGTTACATGAATGTTTGGGGGGAGTTACATGAATGTTTGGGAAGCGTTACATGAATGTTTGGGGGGAGTTACATGAATGTTTGGGAAGCGTTACATGAATGTTTGGGAAGCGTTACATGAATGTTTGGGGAGAGTTACATGAATGTTTGGGAAGAGTTACATGAATGTTTGGGGGGAGTTACATGAATGTTTGGGGGGAGTTACATGAATGTTTGGGAAGAGTTACATGAATGTTTGGGGGGAGTTACATGAATGTTTGGGGGGAGTTACATGAATGTTTGGGAAACGTTACATGAATGTTTGGGGGGAGTTACATGAATGTTTGGAAAGCGTTACATGAATGTTTGGGGGGAGTTACATGAATGTTTGGGGGGAGTTACATGAATGTTTGGGAAGCGTTACATGAATGTTTGGGGAGAGTTACATGAATGTTTGGGGAGAGTTACATGAATGTTTGGGAAGAGTTACATGAATGTTTGGGGGGAGTTACATGAATGTTTGGGGGGAGTTACATGAATGTTTGGGAAGCGTTACATGAATGTTTGGGGGGAGTTACATGAATGTTTGGAAAGCGTTACATGAATGTTTGGGGGGAGTTACATGAATGTTTGGGGGGAGTTACATGAATGTTTGGGAAGCGTTACATGAATGTTTGGGGAGAGTTACATGAATGTTTGGGGAGAGTTACATGAATGTTTGGGAAGAGTTACATGAATGTTTGGGGGGAGTTACATGAATGTTTGGGAAGAGTTACATGAATGTTTGGGGGGAGTTACATGAATGTTTGGGAAGCGTTACATGAATGTTTGGGGAGAGTTACATGAATGTTTGGGGGCAGTTACATGAATGTTTGGGGGGAGTTACATGAATGTTTGGGAAGCGTTACATGAATGTTTGGGGAGAGTTACATGAATGTTTGGGGGGAGTTACATGAATGTTTGGGGGGAGTTACATGAATGTTTGGGAAGCGTTACATGAATGTTTGGGAAGCGTTACATGAATGTTTGGGGAGAGTTACATGAATGTTTGGGGGGAGTTACATGAATGTTTGGGGGGAGTTACATGAATGTTTGGGAAGCGTTACATGAATGTTTGGGGGGAGTTACATGAATGTTTGGGAAGCGTTACATGAATGTTTGGGGGGAGTTACATGAATGTTTGGGAAGCGTTACATGAATGTTTGGGGGGAGTTACATGAATGTTTGGGAAGCGTTACATGAATGTTTGGGAAGCGTTACATGAATGTTTGGGGAGAGTTACATGAATGTTTGGGGGGAGTTACATGAATGTTTGGGGGGAGTTACATGAATGTTTGGGAAGCGTTACATGAATGTTTGGGGGGAGTTACATGAATGTTTGGGAAGCGTTACATGAATGTTTGGGGGGAGTTACATGAATGTTTGGGGGGAGTTACATGAATGTTTGGGAAGCGTTACATGAATGTTTGGGGGGAGTTACATGAATGTTTGGGAAGCGTTACATGAATGTTTGGGGGGAGTTACATGAATGTTTGGGAAGCGTTACATGAATGTTTGGGGGGAGTTACATGAATGTTTGGGGGGAGTTACATGAATGTTTGGGGGGAGTTACATGAATGTTTGGGGGGAGTTACATGAATGTTTGGGAAGCGTTACATGAATGTTTGGGGGGAGTTACATGAATGTTTGGGAAGCGTTACATGAATGTTTGGGGGGAGTTACATGAATGTTTGGGAAGCGTTACATGAATGTTTGGGGGGAGTTACATGAATGTTTGGGAAGCGTTACATGAATGTTTGGGGGGAGTTACATGAATGTTTGGGAAGCGTTACATGAATGTTTGGGGGGAGTTACATGAATGTTTGGGGGGAGTTACATGAATGTTTGGGGGGAGTTACATGAATGTTTGGGGGGAGTTACATGAATGTTTGGGAAGAGTTACATGAATGTTTGGGGGGAGTTACATGAATGTTTGGGGGGAGTTACATGAATGTTTGGGAAGAGTTACATGAATGTTTGGGGGGAGTTACATGAATGTTTGGGGGGAGTTACATGAATGTTTGGGAAGCGTTACATGAATGTTTGGGGAGAGTTACATGAATGTTTGGGGGGAGTTACATGAATGTTTGGGGGGAGTTACATGAATGTTTGGGAAGCGTTACATGAATGTTTGGGGAGAGTTACATGAATGTTTGGGGGGAGTTACATGAATGTTTGGGGGGAGTTACATGAATGTTTGGGAAGCGTTACATGAATGTTTGGGAAGCGTTACATGAATGTTTGGGAAGCGTTACATGAATGTTTGGGAAGCGTTACATGAATGTTTGGGGGGAGTTACATGAATGTTTGGGGGGAGTTACATGAATGTTTGGGGAGAGTTACATGAATGTTTGGGGGGAGTTACATGAATGTTTGGGGGGAGTTACATGAATGTTTGGGGAGAGTTACATGAATGTTTGGGGGGAGTTACATGAATGTTTGGGAAGCGTTACATGAATGTTTGGGGGGAGTTACATGAATGTTTGGGGGGAGTTACATGAATGTTTGGGGGGAGTTACATGAATGTTTGGGGGGAGTTACATGAATGTTTGGGAAGAGTTACATGAATGTTTGGGGGGAGTTACATGAATGTTTGGGGGGAGTTACATGAATGTTTGGGAAGAGTTACATGAATGTTTGGGGGGAGTTACATGAATGTTTGGGGGGAGTTACATGAATGTTTGGGAAGCGTTACATGAATGTTTGGGGAGAGTTACATGAATGTTTGGGGGGAGTTACATGAATGTTTGGGGGGAGTTACATGAATGTTTGGGAAGCGTTACATGAATGTTTGGGAAGCGTTACATGAATGTTTGGGAAGCGTTACATGAATGTTTGGGAAGCGTTACATGAATGTTTGGGAAGCGTTACATGAATGTTTGGGGGGAGTTACATGAATGTTTGGGGGGAGTTACATGAATGTTTGGGGAGAGTTACATGAATGTTTGGGGGGAGTTACATGAATGTTTGGGGGGAGTTACATGAATGTTTGGGGGGAGTTACATGAATGTTTGGGGAGAGTTACATGAATGTTTGGGGGGAGTTACATGAATGTTTGGGGGGAGTTACATGAATGTTTGGGGGGAGTTACATGAATGTTTGGGGGGAGTTACATGAATGTTTGGGAAGCGTTACTGAATGTTTGGGGAGAGTTACATGAATGTTTGGGGGGAGTTACATGAATGTTTGGGGGGAGTTACATGAATGTTTGGGGGGAGTTACATGAATGTTTGGGAAGCGTTACTGAATGTTTGGGGGGAGTTACATGAATGTTTGGGAAGCGTTACTGAATGTTTGGGGGGAGTTACATGAATGTTTGGGGGGAGTTACATGAATGTTTGGGAAGCGTTACATGAATGTTTGGGAAGCGTTACATGAATGTTTGGGAAGCGTTACATGAATGTTTGGGGGGAGTTACATGAATGTTTGGGGGGAGTTACATGAATGTTTGGGAAGCGTTACATGAATGTTTGGGGGGAGTTACATGAATGTTTGGGGGGAGTTACATGAATGTTTGGGAAGCGTTACATGAATGTTTGGGGGGAGTTACATGAATGTTTGGGAAGCGTTACATGAATGTTTAGGGAGAGTTACATGAATGTTTGGGAAGCGTTACATGAATGTTTGTGGAACGTTACATGAATGTTTGGGGAATGTTACATGAATGTTTGGGAAACGTTACATGAATGTTTGGGGAATGTTACATGAATGTTTGGGAAACGTTCTGCAAACCTAAAAAGAATGTTCAATTTCTGTAAAGGAAATGTTTCTGCCTAACCAAAAACAAACTTTAAAAATGCATGTTTTGGGAACGTTCTGAAAATATTCTGGGAACCAAAAATTGTTCGGTTGAAACTGAAGTGTGTGTGTGTGTGTGTGTGTGAGACCTGCAGGCTCTGTCCGATCTCCATCAGTGTGTGAACGTTGTCCTGGTTGAGCTCCAGATGTGATGTGTACATGTAGTCCAGAACCTGCCCGATGCCGCCCACGTCCTGAATGGCCAGATGGAAAACATCGCTCTTCTGCGCCGGGGAGTTCTGGAACAGAGATCTGAGGAGCGAAGCGTTCAGGACAGACTGTGAGCTCGACTGGGAATCGAGAATAGATTCAAAAGGAAATATTTTTTTCCAGCTCAATGGAGCTAATAATAAGCCATATTTCTAATAATAACATAATATTAATATTTCCATATTTCTTTAAAATATATATTTGCCGTCGCATGTTACCGGAAGTAGGCGCTGAAGGCCGCCAGCACGTTCTTATGGGCTTTAAAGCAGACGCCCTTCACCACCAGCATGCAGTCGCACAGCAGACCCTGAATACGCTGATCCTGGAGCTGCTGCAGCACGAACACACTGTGGCTGCACACACTGTCCATCTGCACACACACACATCAGTCACTGAGCAGCACTGTGACTGCACACACACACACACACACACACACATCAGTCACTGAGCAGCACTGTGACTGCACACACACACACACACACACACACACACACATCAGTCACTGAGCAGCACTGTGACTGCACACACACACACACACACATCAGTCATTGAGCATCACTGTGACTGCACACACACACACACACACACACACACACACATACACACATACATCAGTCACTGAGCAGCACTGTGACTGCACACACACACACACACACACACACACACACACACACACACCAGTCACTGAGCAGCACTGTGACTGCACACACACACACACACACACACACACACACACACACACACACACACATCAGTCACTGAGCAGCACTGTGACTGCACACACACACACACACACCAGTCACTGAGCAGCACTGTGACTGCACACACACACACACACATCAGTCACTGAGCAGCACTGTGACTGTACACACTGTACATCTGAGCAGAAACACACACACCACTGCGGCATGCGCATGCACAGGTGTGTCTGTGTGTGTGTGTGTGTTCATAAATCCCATTCATCACTGCCATATAACAAAACCTTTATTTTCCATTAGACATAATAATAATAACATATAAGTATATTATAATAATATAGTCAAAGCAAGAATGAAGAAAGATTCTCGCTCAGCTCACCTTTAACTCGGAGGAACCGGCGCTGAGCTGATGACGTCATTTCAGCTTTTCACAATAAAAGTCATTTGTTTTTACGGCGTTCAATCTGAAATTAATGCATCTATGAACATTTCCATAGGCCTACTCTACTCTACTCTACTCTACTCTACTCTACTCTACTCTAGAATTGTAAAATAAATAGTTTTATTGCAAAGCTTTTGTTTTAAAATGCAATACAATTACAATATAATTTACTGTTCATTATAAATAAAATACGATATAGTTCACCTTATACTGCATCATATCATGAGTTGGGCTATTGTTTTTATTTATTCCATCCAGGGTTGTTGGCAACTAAATGAAATAAGTGTAAGCTGAAGCACTGAAATGACCGGAAATAACAGGAAATAAATAAAAACTAAATCTAAAACTAAAACTAAAACTGAAATCAACCCAAATAGTAACAAATGGTAACGTGACAAAGGCGCGTTAAAAATCAAACTAAAATTAAAAAGATAAGGTTGAAATATTATCAAGGCTATTCAAAATATCAATAAAACAAAAGTGGTATATAAATAGTATAAATTAATTCAAGAGTTATTTTGCATTGTGTTAAAGGCCTTTATTAATGCCATATTTTATATAATGTGCCAAAATTAAATGTTTACCTTTTTGTCCTAAATGTTCACTTTTCTGTCCCTTTTTTTGTGTGTTTGCGGAACTTTTGATTGGTGTTTCAGTCCGGAGTGAAAACAGAGTGACACCGCGCGCGTGTCTGTTGCGACGCGTGATTCAAAAAACTCGCGTGTTCCCGTGAGCAACGAGGAGTGTCGTTACCGGAGCCGAGACTCATTTACCGGGATCAAGAGAACCGGACCGGGCGCCGAACCCAGTCCTGCTGATCATTAATGCGCTGAAGAAATCTTCATCATCATCATCATCATCATCAACAGAGAATCACAGTTCTGCTTTGAGGTACAGGATCACGGTTACGAGAAGTTATTTTCTGTGCATGTGCGAGACTTCCGGTTCATGATCCGCTATCAGGAAATTACTAGAAGAACAGTGTGTTTTTAATTACATTATATTAAAATAATTGAAGAAATACCAGTTGATATGCAGGCGCAGGTATGACGTCACTTTGTAGGCTAACCCGCAGTTCGCATCACGCTGGATTTTCCAGTAGGCTTTTGGATTATCGCTAAAATCAACCTCTGTGATTTACAGAAGTTTATGATATTTGCACATTTTGTCCATCAAGATAATTATCACAGATGAACACAACTTTTATGAATTTTGAAGCCTAAATGCAGTCGGCAGAAGTAAAAATCTAAAGGTCGGCTATAAACGAACTACACCACGGTCGCTTAAATTCAACGTCACCGTCACCGTCACGGAGTTTCGGACAACTCAGTTTTTGTCTGAACACATTTTCCCAGAACGTTTGAGTTAGAATAGTGTATAAGAGCACGATTATAAGCATAACGAGGCTGTAAAAGTGAACTGAGTTTACCTGTTCGGCTGATGATCGACAGATTGATTTTTTCAAGACACATAACGGCTTCAAAATATCACGAGTGTGTAATGCTGATGTCATAGAATAAAACATGAAAGTGTCTTTAGCTTGTGTTCATCACAAACCTTATTTCAGCCATTTCACCAAAACCCCATTCAAAAAACCCATTGACCCAATCACCAAAATTACATATTTAAAGTCGACATGAAAAATAATTGACTCTATTTACTTTGTTAGCACATATTACTAGTCTTGTGGTGAACAATTCATCCGTGTAAGTTAATAAACAGAAAAAAAGTTGTTTGCTGTCGTAATCTTTAATCAAAATCTGAAAAGTTACTTCCGGTCTGGAATGGCGTTCCTTTTCTGATGACGTCAGTTTGACGGCTTGGGTTGAAAACGCTTCACCCTCCTCAAACCGTCAGTCTGCTCTGAGCAGAGATGGAGAGGAGGAGCGCTAAAGTTAAACCCCGCCCTCTGTTCAATATTCCCTTTCACTGGGAAATGCGTCACAACACTGGAGAAAAGTCATTTGCAACTTCCGGTTCACGGGAACTTTAAGCGGTTTTTCCTTGAAAGAAAATCTTCATGTCTTAAAATATCTTGAATGTAACTCGACACCCTTGCCTCATTTAGTATATGCAGTTCTATGAATATGCAAATGAGCCCCGCCTCCGCTCACTCACTCAGCTCAGAGATCCACTGGTTGACGATCACACGTTGATCTGATTGGTTACAAGATAGTTTGTGACGTCAGAAACACCAGCGATTTCAAAGTGTGTTTTTGAGACTGTCTTTGGTTCACTGCAGTTTTAACTGTAAGCTGCAGAACTGCCTGTTTCTGTACAGGTGAAGTAACTGTAAGCGACTCTTGTTCTCAGGATCAGCTGCTGTTCTTCCTCTTCCTCAGGATGGTGTTCTTCACGTGCGACGCCTGCGGAGAGTCTCTAAAGAAAGCTCAGGTGGAGAAACACCTGCTGAAGTGCCGCGGCTGTAGAGTTCTGTCCTGCATCGACTGTGGGAACGACTTCCGGTGCGTCAAGGGTCACTGAGTGAGAGTAAGAACGTGAGGGCGAGCGAGAGCGAGTGAGTGAGTGCGAGCGTGTGTGAGCGTGAGTGTGTGTGAGCGAGAGCGAGTGAGAGTATGTTAGCGAGCGAGCGAGAGAGTGAGTGAGTGTGAGTGAGTGTGTTAGTGAGCGACAGAGTGACAGACAGTGAGCGTGAGTGAGTGTGTGTGAGCGAGAGCGAGTGAGAGTATGTTAGCGAGAGAGTGAGTGAGTGTGAGTGTGTTAGTGAGCGACAGAGTGACAGACAGTGAGCGTGAGTGAGTGAGCGTGAGTGAGTGAGCGAGCGAGTGAGCGTGAGTGAGTGAGCGAGCGAGTGAGCGTGAGTGAGCGAGCGAGTGAGCGTGAGTGAGCGTGAGTGAGCGTGAGTGAGCGTGAGTGAGCGTGAGTGAGCGTGAGTGAGCGTGAGTGAGCGTGAGTGAGCGAGCGTGAGCGAGCGTGAGCGAGCGTGAGTGAGCGTGCGTGAGTGAGCGTGAGTGAGCGTGCGTGAGTGAGCGTGCGTGAGTGAGCGAGCGTGAGTGAGCGTGCGTGAGTGAGCGAGCGTGAGTGAGCGAGCGTGAGTGAGTGAGCGTGCGTGAGTGAGCGTGAGTGAGTGAGCGTGCGTGAGTGAGCGTGAGTGAGTGAGCGTGCGTTCGTGAGTGAGCGTGAGTGAGTGAGCGTGCGTGAGTGAGCGTGCGTGAGTGAGCGTGAGTGAGCGTGAGTGAGTGAGCGTGCGTTCGTGAGTGAGCGTGCGTGAGTGAGCGTGCGTGAGTGAGCGTGCGTGAGTGAGCGTGCGTGCGTGAGCGTGAGTGAGCGTGAGTGAGTGAGCGTGCGTGAGTGAGCGTGCGTGAGTGAGCGTGCGTGAGTGAGCGTGAGTGAGTGAGCGTGAGTGAGTGAGCGTGAGTGAGTGAGCGTGAGTGAGTGAGCGTGAGTGAGCGTGCGTGAGTGAGCGTGCGTGAGTGAGCGTGCGTGAGTGAGCGTGAGTGAGTGAGCGTGAGTGAGTGAGCGTGAGTGAGCGTGAGTGAGTGAGCGTGAGTGAGTGAGTGAGCGTGCGTGAGTGAGCGTGCGTGAGTGAGCGTGAGTGAGTGAGCGTGCGTGAGTGAGCGTGCGTGAGTGAGCGTGCGTGAGTGAGCGTGCGTGAGTGAGCGTGAGTGAGTGAGCGTGAGTGAGTGAGCGTGCGTTAGT
>NC_139975.1:349825-352325 GCF_963993115.1 Abramis brama
GCCAATCAGCAACAGCAGAGACACGTGACCGAACGCTAATCCGTCAGTCTGATGAAGGCTTGGGTTTAAAGGGATAGTTCGCCCAAAAATGATATTTAAGCCATGATTTACTCACCCTCAAGCCGTTCGAGATGCATATGTCAATCTTTTTTCAGATGAACACATTTTCAGTTATTTTAGAAAATGTCTTAGATCTTTCAGTGGTTATAATGTGAAGCAATGGGGTCCACATCGTACAAGTCCCAAAATGTGCATGCATCCTTCACAAAAGTAATCCATTTTCGTTTATAAAGTTTTAAATATGTATATTTTTACGACAAAACCGCACGGATTACCCTCAGAAGGCCTTCGTTTATCCCCCTGGAGCCGGATGGATTACTCTAGTGAAGGATGCATGCACATTTTGCGACTTGAAGCAGCTGGACCCCATTGCTTCACATTATAACCACTGAAAGGTCTAAGACATTTTCTAAAATAACTGAAAATGTGTTCGTCTGAAAAAAGATTGACATATACATCTCGAACGGCTTGATGGTGAGTAAATCATGGCTTAAATATCATTTTTGGGCGAACTATCCCTTTAAGCGCTCCCGAGGATCACTATGGGGCTTTCGCACCGGATCGTTCTAGGAACTCAGTTCTAGGATCGAGCCACTAGGATGGTTCTCCGAGAACTAATGGTTCCTATAGGAACGTTTTCCTGGTTGCGTTCGCACCGCCAGTAGGAACTCTGAAGTGATGTGAGTCACGCGTGTTGTTGAGAACGACTGAACACACAGCGCTCATTCTCCTGTTCATCAGTGTGCGATCTGTCTCATGCGTCATCAGATCCTGTCACACACAGAGAGTGGCCAGTGATGAAGAGTTATCAGCGTATGTGTGTGTGTTTGAGCAGAAACACATGATCATGTTCCTCTCGTCTCCTCAAACTCACGCTGGGGTTTCTCCTCAGTGTAAAGGTTTAGAGGCTCATCTGTCAACGTCTTCCATGTTCGTAGAGTTAGTGTCTGGAGTAAATCTATAGGCTGTGATCTGTGTGTGTGTACACAGCTTTAACACTACCGTCACTGCAGTTCCCCTAGCGCTGGTGTGGAGCGACTCTGGAGGAGTGAAGCAGTTCCTCCAAAAGGAGTTCCTAGAACTGCAGTAGTTCCTGCGGTGCGAACACGCTAAACTTCCACCAATAGTTCCAGGAACGATGAAAATGTTCCTCCGCTGCGAAAACCCCTTTTAGTTTCATGTTGTCTTGACATCGGCTCATCGATCGACTCTCTGGTGTTTTTCCAGGTTTTAGCAGCTTATTATTCGTTTACTGGAGACGGAAACTACAGATCGGAAGAGGAGCTTCTGTCTCTGTTCAACAGGAAGATCAACAACAACCCCAAGTTTAAAACCCTGAAGGAGAAGGTCCGACTGGTGAAGTGACATCATCATCTCTGACGTCCGTCCGAGTCTTCAGTCCTGAGTGATGTGTGCTGAATGTGATTAATGCCTTTAACAGTGATATCAAGAACAATTTCTGTATATAGCTTATTAAAACATACTATGTACAAGCAGGCAGAAAAATGCGTAGTTTTACATTAAGTGTTTAAAACCACAATAAAGCGTTTAATGTAATTTAGTGCATATTCTGGGCTCATCTGCTGTATATAGTGAATTAGGTGTGTACTGAGTTTGCTGTTTTAATAAACTCTTAATTCATCAAGCCGCGAGTTTTATAATGGTTTTCTATGGGGTTTAGAGCGTTACGATCATATTCTGGGCTGTATATATAATGCATCTTCATCAATAATGTGTAGTGAATTTGTTTTTTGCATCAGTGTTTTTTAAGTTAAAGTCCCCCTTTTGTCAATAATTTTATCCCTTAAAAATCATCTTTGATCACCATGATTACATATTTAAATATTTTTTCCTTGAAAAAACATTCTTCGTGCCTTAAAATATCTTGAATGTAACTCGACACCCTCGCCTCATTTAGTATGCGGGGTTCTATGAATATGCAAATGAGCCCTGCCTCCACTCACTCACTCAGCTCAGAGATCCACTGGTTGACGATCACACGTTGATCTGATTGGTTACAAGGTAGTTTGTGACGTCAGAAACACCAGCGATTTCAAAGCGTGTTTTTGAGACTGTCTTTGGTTCACTGCAGTTTTAAGGAGGAAATACTCAGCAATGGAGTCGACTTATGAATTTACAACATGCTTTGTCTTAAAGCACATTAAAAAGACCACATAGACACATAAACAACCATTAAAAGCTGGATTTTCACCACAGGGGGACTTTAAGCTACGGTCAGTGTTTCTAACGTGAAATGGCTAGTTCACACAGAACACTTTTTGGGATTCAAGAGAGAGACCAGAAGGTTAAGGCTTGGGAAAAACAGGTTCTGTGATCTCAAACTTGTGTGCGTGTGTTTGTGATGGTTGGGTTAATGTGTGTGTGTGTGTGTGTGTGAGATGGGTAGGTTTAGGGGTTGGGTTAGTGTGTGTGTGTGTGT